>NW_013665968.1:536633-542448 GCF_000517525.1 Limulus polyphemus | reverse complement strand
AGTTTGAGTAAATAATGTCTATGGTATCTCCAACCTTGTTTCCTTACTTTTTTGTTTTACGATTACTATTTGCAGGATTTTATACTCTTAATTTTTTTATTTATCTTGTTTGCTGGCTTTTTTTTATGTTCAACTATGGGCAAATGATTACTTGATATGGTAGTTTACTTCATACATTGTAATGATAATAAACAAAGTTAGTAGCTAGCTCATACAATTCATGATGATTTACTGTAGCTATTGACTATTTGATCCCATTAATTCAAGATGTAAAATGTTAAGCTGCAGCTAAAGATTGTCATAGAGATTTGTTTTAGAATATAATGAGCATTTATAGTTTCTGTGTAACTAAATTCTCTATATATAATGCATAGCAATGAGCAAGTATAGGCGTAGACTAAGACACAACCCCCATTAAGCTCATATTAAATTTTATCAGTAGAAAAAAAGCCTTTTCAAATAAAACACATACATCTAAAACACTGCTTTAAATAAACCTTTGGGTCTTTTAAGGTAATTATTCTATGAATGTGTGTAATGAAATTTAATATTACATGTATTGATTTTTTTTTACTCCATCACTTCATACATAATACAGGAGTTGGCTCCCTAAAGACACCAGTTGTATAGTGTACAAAGAATTGATTATCTACATGTTACAGTCATTTAATGTTCTTCTATTATTGGGTGGTAATTCCTGTTTGACCCTGTACTTAAGCATTTCAAAGGAACACCAGATATTAGTATAAAAGCTAACCTTCAAGGTGTAATGATAACATTGTTTACACTAGAATTATGATGTATTTTAGCTTAGTAAAATATATAAGAAACAAATCAACTTTTCAATACCCCTACGACCTTCACAGTACCTTATATAGTATCCTACGAAAGGTTTGGATGCAACATACCAAGCCGTTTTTGTTGTAGGCTGGCAAGAAAATAATAAAACGAATTACAAACAGACCATTTTGAGGGAACATACTTTTCCTTGCAAGTCTAACATGTGCACTTTTTGTGTGAATTTTTTAATTTGTACAGTCTTATCAATCAATAGTAAAGGTTTTAAAGTGTTGTTTGAATCTTTACTGTTTATGGTGCTTTTTGTCCAAATGTTTTATTAGGGATTTGTGCAATTCTTTTTTCCTTGCAATACCTATCATGAACCACTATTGTGTTTCATGATAACCCAAATGCACTACCTTACACTTATTACAATGAAAAGTCATCTTCCAAATTTTGTCCATCTTACAAATTGATCTAAATCATTGTGTAGTATTTCAACATCCTCAATACAGCAATAAATGCTCAAGAGCTAGCAAATTTTACTGATTTACTAACCATACCCCTATCAATATCATTAATGTAAATAATAAAAAGCATACATCCTAGTACTGACCCATGACGTATTACATTAGTAACAAAGATCCAGTTTGACTGAATTCCACTAATAACAACCATTTGCTTTCTTCCACTCTAAAATGCAATTAACTAGTCTTTTCCCAACTCCTTTTATGCGGCACCTTATCAAATGCTATTTGAAAATCTAAGTACACAAAGATCTACACCTTATCATCCAGATAATAAGTAATTTCCTCAAAAAATAAAAAACAGATTAGTAAGGCAAGATTTTCCTTTGGCAAATCCATGTTGAATTTTATTTACGATATTTCACTAAATGATTTTGCTAAGTTCCTTTATCAAATTCTCTAGAATCTTTCCTACAACTGAAAGAATACTAACTGGCTGAAAACTACCAGGGCAACTCTTATCAACCCCATTTAAAAACAGAAGTAACATTATCAACTTTCCAATCCCCAAACATCTGACCAATCTCTACTGACCTACATAAAAAGAGAAAGGCTCACATATCCAATCTTTGGCCTCTTTTAAAATTCTGGGGAAAAATCTTGTCTGGACATGGATCTTTATATTTAATTTCTGAATATTTCTAAGTAGCATCAAGGGGTTAATACCTACATTATTCAGGTCAATTCCAGTACTTCACACATGTTCAAGGGCAGGAATATTGATAATATCTTCTTTCATAAAAACAGAAGAGAACATTTAAAAGTTCAGCCATTTCATAGTCTCAAAAACTTTGCCACTTTTATCATCCTTTAAAGACCTAATTTTCACTACTTAGTTAGTTTTGACATTATCAATCAGCTGTTTCTCATAAGCCCTTTTGGATTTCCTAATTCCTTTTCTATAGCTTTCCTATAGTTCTGCAAGCCTTCCAGCTTACAATATCTTTCAGTGTTAACTTCTTTTAATTTATAACACTTATCCCTGATTATCTTCATGTATTTAGTATAGCCCAAGTATTTACTTGACTAACTCCAATTAAGGAAATTCTAAAACACACATTATAATTTGTGTACAAATGACTATCTACCAATTAATGTACTTTTTAAATAGCACTGCTGAAAAGTGATGTACCATTTACAAATTAAGAATATATTTGGGTAGTGACTTGTTGCAGATAAAATATAGAACTGGAATGCCAATTTAAAACAACTCTAATTTAAAATCCATGAAGGATTGGTTAATTCTTTCACTATAACATTTACACATAAACAGCTCTCCCAGTGCCAGATTTATTTTTAGATACACATGTTGTTGTACAACTACTTATGTCTTACATATTTCTTGTCATATCAGCATGCATTTTTTAAGAGATAGTAGCCTAAAGTATTTCAAAGATGGTTATGTTTTCAGACTGTATGATCTATTAATTATTCATGCATTTATTTTCAAAAATTGCAAGTCAATATGCAACATTTATGATCTTTTTAAAGTTCAGTTTATCTGTGTGTCCATATCATGGTCTAGAGAGAGCCATGTATACCCATGACAATAAGCATGTTAAGGATATTAGGAAGAAAAAAAGATCTGCAGCAAGACAGTTTTAATTACATTTCTTAAGTCTTAAGCCTTAAAGGCTTCATTGCTTCACAAACTAAAGAATTTCATACCATTACAATATCAATTACTGCTAGTGTATTGAAATTTTGTTTTACTCAAAAGCTTTAATAAACACTTTGAATGTCTGAAAAAAAAACAGTGTGTAGAAAGAAAAGCAAAGATATTGGCTATGAAATATTAAGAGGCATTCAGGATACCTTAAAAAAAATTGAATACCCTGATTTTAAGACTTCACAATATGAAAATGAACCTTATTAGAAAAATTCAATGTTAACATACACATATGCCAATATTCAAAGACTCCTTGAGAAGCAACAGATATGAGATTGTTAAACAGGGATTGAAAATGCCTGTTATACATGATGAACTTGTTAAACATGGGACTAAAAAGCTTGTAAAAAGTACTGTTTTCTGGAACCCAAATTGTTCATAAAGATTTAACTAATTGGAGATATGTTCTAGAAAATGCAAAGACTTGATCTGAGAAGAAAAAAGAAAGGATTTACCTACAAGTCAGGCATGGTTGAATTTTAATTAAACAATTTTTGAAATGTTCTTTGACTGATCAATTTGGAAATTTTCCTCAGTAGCATACTCAACAAGCAAAAGTTTATCACTATTTTCAATATTCTCTTGTTTTGCTAATTTTGAAGAAAAATCAACAGGAAAACTATTTTGTCATCTTCATGAACTAGTTGTTGTAAAATGTTATTATTTAAACAAATAATTAAGTGAAATGTACATTACACATAATTCAATACAACAAACAGTAACTTCTTTTTATCACTACTGTTTTGGCCAGCATTGATAAATTTTCATTCTTAAACTCTGTTCTAATAAAAAATGCATTTTCTGGATAAACACTGTGAAATTTTGATATCAAACAAACTATATACTTGGTACTTCTCTTTACTTAGAATATTATGTTACCTTATCTTGACACATTTGAAAATAAAAGTTTCACTTCTATTCTAAGGCATCACAAAAGTCCGAATTTCACTTCTATCCAAATACATAATAAAATTCAACTTTCATTCCTATCCTAATATATCACAAAATTCAAAATTTAAGTGAAAATGAAAAAAACCTTTAAATATCATGAATAATGAAATGAAGCATGTAACCTAATAAAGAAACTGTCCAAGTTGCCTACTATTCTGATGTCAAATAAAAGCACAATTATAAAAATGAATATATAATAGGATTCCTAGTACAGTCTGTACATTTTAAGTTATTCCACTTAAAACAAATGAATAAATATTATTAATAATAAACAATTTGGTATTAAACTAATTAAATAACCTGATGATAATAAAAATCATAAGCCTAATTCTGATGTGTAGTGATATAAATTAATAAAAATTATAGTTCACCAACTTATTCTAGTTAACACCAAAACAGTTGTTCAAGCAATTGATGATATAAACAGCATTTCAACCACTTCTATGTCTGTTAAATCCCAGCTGACCTGATGAGCTCCGGTACTGGGCAAAAGGCTTCACTGGCAATGGATATAACAGATATAGTTTAGTTGGCATATTAATAAATTATTATTACATTTTTCTTTACTTTTACTAGTATTAATAAAGTCTTATAACTACATTTTAACCAGTCAATTTATTTTCACATAGTTAAGTAAAATACATTAATGATTAAAAGTGTTTTATAATTTTCTGGGTTTCTTAAGTATCACACATTTTTATATATCTATTTTAATGGGTTCCAATTCCTGTAATAACTACACTTTCCTAGTTTTATCACCATAATTATGACATTGCCAGTTGTGATTCGATTTTGAGTAAAACTTAAACTTAAAAGTTAAAGCCAATTTTATCACCCTATCGATATGGTTATCCTCTTCATCCCTCGGTATAAACAAAAATATAAGTTTATCGTAAATATAACCTAATTTACTTTTCAATCATTTTTTCTATAGGCTATAGCTAATGGATAACTTCAGCTGTTGCAAAAAATGACAATGTTTAGATTATTAACTTATCAAATTTAGAAAAATAAAGCATGTTAAGCCTACTGTAATACAATCCTGAACCTTCGGCATCACGCAAACATTATCTATACCGATCATAAATTTATCATTATCATTGTATCTGTTGGATAAAACCTAAACTATAACTGAAGGGAACTTTTAGCTATTAGCATAACATTATCTTCTCCATCTCATTCACAGTATACTGCCATCTTGAAAACACGTGATTGCGCAAAGCCTGAAAGATCGGCCAAGTAACACTAACCTCTGAAGTATCAGTCGATATTGATTACACATCACAATATTTTTATATGAAACTTTTTGTATTACACTATAACCGAAGTGATTATATAATATTTAGCGTAGTTCTTTTACATTACCGCATAAATAAATGTTTATGCCCATCACCGAGCGCAAAAATCAAACTTCTAAACATGAATATTTGTAAATTGGTACTGTTACGCCTCCGTTCGTTAGTAAATTTTCCGTATAATTTCTTTCCGAAGAAACTTTAGCGATACAAGTCCTTTCTTAAATAAAACTGGTTTATTCTTTCTGAATACAACTTTGCAATACACTTAATTTCCATAGTCACGCAATAACAAATGCTATAATTCACAACGAATGACTCACGTGCTCGACTCACCAGCACGTCTCTATCTGTCTGCAGTTCAATTACCTTACATTCCATCGTTGCCGTCACTTCTTACCGGTCTTATATATACAAGAATACCGCATATCTAGTAACCTCTCGAGGCTTCAGGAAGGGACGTGAACGTGGGAGAATATGACGTGTTACTAGCGTCACGTGACCCCCGCTGTTGTAACACTGCCCCCTCCTTAATATTGTTCGTCCCAAACAATAACCACATACAATAAACCAATAACAATAAACAATAACTT
>NW_013665968.1:532000-535711 GCF_000517525.1 Limulus polyphemus | reverse complement strand
CAAGGTACAGGATAGTTCTAGAAAGCAGAAGGCGTGAGAATAGTCACGTGATCTCGCTGACGCAACACTATATTATTTTTTATCTTTTATACTTTTAGTTGAAATTTATTGCAAAAGTGAAAATTTAGTAACTTTGGTTTGATTTAGAAAATAATGCACATTTTCTGTCCTTGAATCTAATAATGTATACAGTTATTACCATTGCAATATATTCAAGTAAACCGAGTTAGCCTCCAAGCTATTGGATAGGCCCACTTAATAACTGGAGTTATTGTCAAGATATCAATTACGAAGTAATTCTACATCTCTTATTAACTGAATCATGATGTAAATGGAATAATGAGACTGTAAATGCGAAATGAACACTCTTTATTATAAAATTAAACAGAAACACAGTATGTGAACCTGCTTTTCCTTACACGGGATTGCTGGTTTTACTATATTCTCTCAGCTTCTTCTACTTCAAGATCCTGTTCCCTCCAAGTGTTTGTTTGTTTGAAGTTAAGCACAAAGTTACACAATTGGCTATCTGTGCTCTGCCCACCACGGGTATCGAAATCCAGTTTCTAATGCCGGAAATCCGCAGACGTACCGATGTGCCACTGGGGGGCTTCCTCCTAGTGAGACCATCATTCTGGCCAGTGTATACCGACTTTGCTCTGATGAATGGTTATATACTAGACATGAGTGGTGGATTCGGATTTTTGGTTGTGTCTAGATGTCACTCACAGAACAAAAGCATGTATCTCCACTGTTGGTTCTGACATTGGAATCTTCTGGATGGACGTATTACATAAATTATTGGTCAATTTTGTTTGTGCAACTGGTGAATCGATGTTCTAAAGGAGAGTTGACTGCTGTCAGCCAGATCAAGTCCATGAACAGCTGAGTGTGTGAATGTATGCAGTACTTCTTTATAAACAAGTGATTCCATGATTTACTACAAACTGTTCTATGCATTGACAACATGTAATGTGGTTATAGAGACTTTTCTTGAAATGAGCCATTACTTTCCCAAAAGGTAATCAGCATTAGCTCAGGCAGTTGACTGTCTGAGAATGGATCAAATCCCAGTACTGTTTAAAAATTGTGGATGATCAGCTATCCAGCTTTATGCTGGAATGATCACTGAACAGCAGTGCTGCAAGCACAGTGCAGTGGAAGTCACCAAGGGTAGTGGTAACACTAGGGTTATATCTATAACACTATGCTGAAAATTAAGTATGTAGCTATTAACACATCTAAGATATTTTGCAGACTGTACAAACAATCTCGACCCAACACAGCAAAAGGAACTCAGTGACTTGTTGGTTGAGTAAGCCAATGTATTTATGGAACCAATTGGCTAAGACAATAATGACTCGCCAGCAAAATAGATGCAGGCTACATACATCCAGAAGAAGGAATGTATGCCAAGTTTCAGGGTCGATTTTCATGAGTAACTCTGTAATTCCCTTTGCCACAAATAGATAAATGTTTGTACCATCATTGTCAATCACAAGCAGTTGTTCACAGTTTGCATTGCGTCTATTGGTCCCCAGAGCTCTAAGACAAGAGATTATCCAGACATTGCATAACACCAATATATTACCCATACTTGTTCTAACATTTTATGGTGGTTCTACTGGCCACATTAGAGTCAAGATATTGGGTGTCGGTGTGAACACTGACAAGAAAAAGAACTGACTGAGATAGAACAAATTCCAGCAGGAAATTGTTGAATCTCCTCTATAGAAGGGAAGTCTTGATATCAATTGTTCCATTATAGAGACTGAACAAGGTCATTAGTACACACTCATCACGAAGGGGGCTGAGGCTTATCTATTGTTCAATACATATCCACAGTGTCTGATTGATGTACTGATAGAGCACTTGGTAGCACGATCTGGAGCACTAGAGGAGATCCACATGGATCAGGGAGATAATTTCTTCATCCTATTGTTCTAATAGATGTGTAAAGTGTTAAATGTGGTGAATAAGTGCATTTTGCCTTATTACCCCTCATTTGATGGTCTAACACAGTGCTTCTCAAACTTTTCCAATATCATTCAATACTATAAGTTTTTCACAACAGCTCACTCATCCTAGTTCAAATAAGGACAAAAAGTTCTAAATTAAAATGAAAAAATTCTTTATTACGACTTAACTATACATCATATTACAACTAGAATGAATACAACATTAAATAAACAAAAAAATAAATGCATCAAACTACAACTAAAATAAATAATAATAACTAATGACTTTTTTTTGCTCTTGAAGTTGTTATATAATTGATAATACTCATTCACCCTGATTCTGTTCTTATTAACCCCTGGGTTGAGAAGCAATACAAACTACCAAGCATGTACTTCCAAGTTTGTTAATCTTGGCCAAACCCAATAAAATGAGCACAAATTATACATCTTAATGATGTATAGAATAATTAAACAGAAGTCTATAAGCTGTTCACTGAGCATGCTCTTGTACAGGAAGGAAATCACGCTTCCTTTTGACGTGATGTATGGTCCTCTCCCTAGAGTAGATGTTCCACAATGTTCATGGGAATAAATGGATTGATTAAAGTCTGCATTAATTGGTAGACACAAGTTTGCCTATAAACAGCTAGGAAAGGTTGCTAAATGTCAAAAAGGGTTATGCATAACCACAGATGGCTTATTTTCTGAATTTGATTTAAAGTTCAAATTACAAATGTTTTTATTATAGGGTTATCACAAATTTATGGCTGTATTGGAGGGCTTGTTGGTGGGTCTACCTTATGATAATCTATTTTCTTCCCACCCAAATTGTACTTTATATATATAATTAAAGACGCTGCATGAATTAAAAGGCTCCCCAGGGTACAAGCTATAATGTACTAGTATAGTTTGTCTACTGTGCTACTAATTAGTGCTTTAATACTACAATGGGGCTGAAATGCTAACCTCAGGAGGTAAGTTTATCTTAATTACCCCAAGTGGTAGTGCCTTATTTCGTTTTTCTTTATTTTCTTTTACTTTGGAGAACAGTCACCTTCTCACAACTGTCTGCGGGCAGTGAAGGATGATATAGATATGGGATGTTGTGGGCTTGAACACCCACATCTTGCTCTCCTAATTTCTAGTTCTTTTGATTATTTTATTTTTTGAATTTCTTCATGTGAAACTGGCGAACTGAGGTTAAGACTGATAGACGGTGTATCCCCATCGCAATTTGGCTTTTACTTCTGCAGTCACTTCCAAAACACAGGGCACACTTAGTATCCCACATTATAGCCTGGGGATCCTCTTGATTTGTGTAGCATCTTTCATGATATAAAAGACTGTTTAGATATTATTGATTAGTTTATTTTTGTGAGTGAATATTTTATTATTGTTATAATAAAGAGTTAAAAGCAGACGACTGTAGGAAGTTTTGTTAATAATTCATTGATATTGAGACTATCGAACGTCATGTGCAATACATTGACGTCTAGAATATAGAAGGCAGACAGACTATTAAGTGATAAAGATATAAATAGCATGAGATGAGCAAAAACAGCATATAGATAATAGCAAAAAAAAGTAAAGTTACAGGGCAAGGAAATGTTCGACGTGAAGTTAACTACAGTAGAAGTGATAGCCCTAACGTTTAATATGTTACAGTAAGACTAACAGGAGATAAGAAGAATTATTCCCTCAAAGCATGGTTCTAAAGAAACTGAATCAGCCTGAGCACACTTTGACAAAAGAA
>NW_013665968.1:530357-531400 GCF_000517525.1 Limulus polyphemus | reverse complement strand
TCGACAAGGTATGTCATCATCAGGTATTTTTTTTACCTGATGATGACAAAACCTTGTAGATTTGCTGTTATGTTAAACTTATATTAAAGGTTTTCTTCATTACCCATTCAAGCCGCCTCTAATTGTTATTAGTCTCAAAGTGGGTTCCTCCTCATCAAACTAGTGCAATAGTAATAGAGAAGATAGCACTAAGGTAAGTATTTGGTTTTCTCACAGGAAGGGTCCATCATTATGTCCAGAGAGAAATCACCTGTTTTTCTTGTTGATGAACCATGTAATGGCTGTGGGCAACCATGCCATTTGCAAGCATACACCCAATATTTGGTATGCCAAGTGCAAATTTTGGTCTTTTTTATGTACTAATATACCGAAGGTCATTTAAGGCTAAATGAATAATTTTCTGTGTGTTTTCAACAAGTTCAACTTATTCAGTGGAACCCATTTACGTTTCCACTGAGTTGTCTTTCTGTTTAATATTCACTTTCATGAGAGTTTTTAAAAGTTTCATCTTAAGAAAACTCGCTGTATTTTTCTCATTTGTGTTCATCATGGATTTAGACAGATTTCAGTTTCTGATGGTGCTGGAGTCAGTCTATTAAAATAAAGTAAGTTAACTTGTTGGGGTTATTTTTAATATTCTGCTTTAGTTTAAGTTATGGGAGGTGGCCACATGAGCTGTGAAATAGCTCATTTTCATTAGTCTATTTGTTCTTGTTAGTGCAACACATATCACAAAGATCATTTACCCTAATTGCATTATTTTGCTTTGTGAATAACCATTTGTGTTGATTTATAGCATTGTGCCATCTTTCCTCATGATTCCCTAATACTTTTGCACCTTAGAGAGAAATGAACTTTAATACCCAATAGCTGAGAAACCCCATGAGTGAACCTATCCATCTACTTTGAGATAAATCCATGATCCAGAAAATATCACAACAGTTTGCAAGAAGGTTGGTTGGATCTGGAAGAAGTCCACAAACTCAGGACAATGAGCGAGGACTCCAAGTTACTTACTGTCCACAGTGGGAGATGGGAGAAAG
>NW_013665968.1:504718-530209 GCF_000517525.1 Limulus polyphemus | reverse complement strand
TATCTGAAGCACCCAGAAGGCCTTAGAAAGTTATTTCTAAGGTTAAACCCAGGTAGTGTGGGAGTGTTAGAGTAGAGCAGTCTTTAGAGGACTCCAAGTTACTTACTGTCCACAGTGGGAGATGGGAGAAAGGGTGGTCACCAGACAAAATAGTGACCTTTGATGGAAGACATCACCTATGATTGGTAGACAGACAGCCTGTCATTGAGCTGAGAGTTATGGTGCAGTGCTATTTGTTTATCAAAGCTGTATATGTAAGTTGTCCCACTAGCAGGGCACAGAACTTTCAGTGTAGGGAGGCAACTAGCCACCAAGCTCAGACTCAGGAGTTAGATGATGTATCATTGGTAGATGTCACAGTAGGCACTCACTGATAAGAATGTGATCAGTTGGAAGCTTATCTTGAAAGAAAAGTTACCAGCTGCCCTGAGGGGAAGGAGAGAGAGAGGTGCTGTTGGAGAATGAAATCTGTCAATTCAAGATTTAGCATCAGACAGAAACACAGTAGGCACTGTGGAAAGAAAACCCTGGTCTGCGGGGCAGCAGAGACCATCTCCAGGATGGAAGGTGAGTTTCCATGGGTTTTACAGGACAGGTAAGATGGATCCAGCATCTCATCACTTGGCAACTCCAGAGGATGGGGTTGATGCACAGGGCTTCTGGAACCTGCCTGCCCAATGGATCCTTCCTCATACTGGACTATCCAGTCCAAGGTGGATCGTGGATTTGCCAGGGCAAGACCTGAATTGAGGCTGCATGTTTCTGGAGCCAAGGACAAGCAGATCTCTTTTCCAAACATACAAAGGGGCAGCCAATGAAGACCTGGTTCACTTACTATGAAGGATCTGTCATGTAATTGCATGGAAATGATGGTTTCAAAAATTGGCAATGCAATGTCTAATCCAAGCCTAGACAGTTTTTCTTTCAATACAGTTGAGTACCTAAGAGAGGCACAGCTAGCTAAATGGGACAGAGTTGTTATCAAGCTGCAGCACCATTTTTACCCAGTGGAGAACCAAGCCATCCACTAACTTGAGTTTAAGGCTCATAAGAAGGGCCCCACAAAGAGTATTCCTTAATGGATGATATGTGCCAGTTGCATGGGAAATCCTACCTCACAATGGTGGATTGGAAGGTTATCCTAGTCAATAAGTATATCTAGAAACTTCCAAATCAGGTAATGACAACAAAGATAATGGTAGCAGATCTTGGTTCTGGGGTTAGTATACTGAGAATGGAGGTACTGCAGAACCTTCCAGCTATCTTCATATATGCAATACGTGAACTGAGTTTTGGTGGAAAAACCATCCCATGCCAGCCTGAGCTACCTAAGTGGACAGCTCGTCTTTCTGATGTAGGAAATTATAGCGTCCCCATTCATGCAAGTGGTGTCCTGTGGTTTAGTATGAACCTGATCAAATGTGTCAGTGCCATGTCAAGCAGCAGTCAAGCCAATGCAGACCCACTGTTTCCTGTCAAACAAGCAGCCAACAGTAGCTTGGATAGTGATATGTCCATCAATAGATGCAGTTCTGATACTGCTTTGCAACTATGGACCACTGGCACTCCAATTTCCTGCTGGAATGGTCACTGGAGCAGTAAGAGAAAGTGGCAGTGACTTATATCAGTTATAGTGCCAATGTTGCTGCTATTGTACATCTGAGAACACTAGTTAATGATTGCAGGAGCAATCTAGATAAATTTCAGAAGTTATGTCCCAATAGTTTTCTGACTAAGTGTGCTAATGTATTTGATGTAGCAGTGCCAAGATAACTCAGAAGTTGAAAGATGGGTTTATTCAGCCTTTAGTGAGTGTGTGGTTCTCTCCACTTGTGATTGAAACAAAGATGGCACTAACAGTTTTTGTGTCAATTTCTGCAGGTGAGCACCATGATGTGTTGATGCCTTTCCATTCCTATAAAGAGATGAATGCCTAGATATGTTGGAAGGTGCCCAGTTGTGACTTAGTACATTAGATCCAGTCTCCAGATACCGGCAAGTTGAATTAGATTATTACAGCAAGATAAAAACTACTTTTAGCCCTAGAGATTGGTTGTTTGAATACAGAATTATGCCACATGGCTTGTGTAATTTGAGAGGCTGATGGAGCTTACACTCAAAGGGATACAATGGGAGAGATTCCTGGTATATGTGAATGATGCCTTGGCCTAAACATTCAAATCTGCTGTTACAAACCCATGCATGGTATTCCAATGGAAACAAGTGTAAGAATTAAAATTAAAGCCTGGAAAATGTGTGCCCATGCCAGTAGAATTTCTTGGTCATATTGTGAGTAGAGGAGGCACCTCTATGGACCATGTGAAAACCACAATTGTATGGGATGGACCCCAACCCATGATGAGATGAGAAATTCAGTTTCCTTGGGTTAGCATCATATTATTGATGTTTGTTGCCAATGTTTTCAAGACTGCTGTGCCTATGTCTGCTCTCACTAAGGCTGATACACATTTCAGATGGATCAAGGAGTGTGAGCACACATTCCAAGCACTGAAGCATGCTTTAGTGGAATCCCCAATGCTGGCATAACTGTGGAAGAATTTCAAGCTCCTGTTAGATTATGATGCAAGCAGTAGTGGAATCAGAGCAGTGCTGTCGCAGGTACATAATGGAAATGAACATGATTGTGTCCATGAGTTATATTCTGACAGATCCTGAACATTGATATTGCACAATAAAGAATGAGATGCTTACAGCTGTAGCATTCATGAAACATTACTAACACTATGCGTATGAAAGTTCACTCTCCGAGGGGAAAATATTTTGTTGAAATGGCTCAAATACTATAAAAATCCAGATGGTATGACTGCATGTTCGATCATGATATTGCAAGAGTACATGTTCATATTTTACTGTCTGGGAGTGCAGATTGAAAATGCAGACAAACTATTTTGCTGCACAGTGAGACCATTTCTGTTCATCAAATGGCCTGATATAAGAAAATATGCCGAGATGAAATCCATTTCAGTTTTACCACCACAGACCTGTATTAATGATGAATTCACAGATGGATACAGAAACTTACCCTGCAGGAGCTCCAAGACGAGCAACTGCAAGACACAGACCTAGCCTGGATACTCCTTGTGCAGTCAGAGAGTGCATGGCTAGTACTGATTGAGGAACTGAGTGTGAATTCATAGATTCTGTGACACACATATAAGCTGTTACAGGCAGACAGTGACATGTTATGCCAATTTTATTAACCACTGAGACATGTATGGCAGCTAGTGGTATCCCAACCTCTGCAGAAGCAGATTCTCCAGACCCTGCATAATGCATGTACTGAAGGTCAAAGTGTTACTCTAACAAGTGTCAATTTCTGATATTGTTTCTGTCATAAATGTTGTTATATGGTTCAATTTCCACATACTGCATGTAGCTAAATAGATCAATGAAGGTCAAATTCAAATACAAAAACTTATATATAGTATTCTTTCAAAGATAAATTAAACAATGTATTTTATTATATTTTCTGATTATCTAAAATACACAGAAGCTCTAAAGGCATCTTCAAAGGCAGCAGCTGCTTAATTCAACAACAATATTTTAAAAATGGTATGAAAATAGCTGCATGTAGTAAAATTAAACTTGTTTTTTTCATATTATGGCAAAACTCTAAATACATATTCAACAGAACTACACAAAATAACTGGCTTCTTAGCTACCAATTCCAAGTTAATCTAATATAGTTTTCATAAAAAACATACACATTTGGTTTCTAGCTTTGCTTTTCAAAGTTTCTTTATATTCAAGGTTCTATTGTAAGAAAATGTGTACAATTAGATAATTGATCCCATTAGAGTTCTTCAGAAGATAATAAACAATTTAAATATAATTGTATATGGTCTTTCCATTAACAGATTACTTTCTCTTTTATAATAACTTTCTCTAATCATAATAGTCATGTTGGAATTAGGTATGGGATAAAATAAATTTTATTTTATGAAGCTAAATATTTATTATATATTTAATTAACAGGGCTAAAAAAATTATGAAAAGTATTAATTTAAAATACTTTGAAATTTAGGTAAAATAAAAAAATATTTTGGTTTCACATACTTTTGCTGATAGTCTTGTTTTTTAGTAACATTAAAGTTTGCTCAGGTAACTCTGGTACAAACCTATTAACATTAAAAATTATATTATAATTATAAATACCAATTTCAGACACCATGTTAAAGCCTAAAGAAGTGTCTTTTGTTTCAACTTTTAATATTTTCATTTATTAATTAGTAGGGAATATAATTCAAGGGTAGAATCATTTCAAAGGTATTAAATGAGAAATAGCAAGGCATATTTTAGTTTAAAAAACACCATATCTACTAGATACACAGTTTTCATTTAACGCTTACCAAGAATATTCACAGATTTTTTGTCTTAAAATAATAATCTTGTATGAGCAAGTGCAAAACTGGAAGCTGCAATTTCAAGAGTTTTGTTGGCTACAACTATTTCCTGAGCAACTATTATACTTTAAATTTTGAGCACCTGAACAACTTCCAAGTAAGATACAACATAACAATTTTACAAAGAATACACCCACATTCATTAATTTCCCTGAATAAAAATAGTAAAATTTCAAGAGATTACCTTTTAATTAAAAAAATGTAAGAATCAAGATAAGAACATTTTTAGGGCTTACATTTTAGTTCTTAATACTGCACAGACAAATGGTTAAACTCTTGAATTCATCAACTTAATATTCTTTCTTCATTAATGAGATGAAAACCCAACATTGTTACTCTGTGTTGCCTATTACATACATAATGAAAATAAATATCATGCTTTAAATGTAATCAAAATTCAAATAATTTTTGGCTAAGGAACATCATAGAAATTCATGATGATAAAAACATTAATAGAAAACGACTACTGTGAAACCCACAGTACCAGGTGAGATTATTATTTGTTAATTTATCATCCCTGCTGTAGTGTTAATCTTATGTGTATATAATGAATATATCAAACATGGTGACAAATTTTCAGTAGACATGCATAATTACCATTTTTTCACAGCAAAAAAGTTTCTTTTTTGTTGAAGTGATTTACAGAATATTGCTTTAGTATTTTTTTTGACCACCAAATATTAAACATGCCTCATTTTATTTCTTAACTTTCAGATATAAAAAAAATAAAATTATAATTATCAACATAAGTTTAAAAAGCAGTCAAGAAAACTTGATATACACATACTGTGAAAGGATTCTATTCTAGATATTTGACTGCTATACTGTTTGATCTCATAAGCTAATTCTTAAGGTGTGAATTATAACATTATAAAAATGCAAATATACTCAAACTTACAAATCAAACTATTAAGTACATTAAAAGATAAACATAAATTTTTAAATGCAAAATAAAATCTTATTTTTAAGTTGACCATATTACAAAACCAGATATGGTATTTATATCTTACAGGTTTTAAACCACTTGATATAAAAACAACAACAAAAAAACATACCTTAAATTTATATTATGCAACTAATTAATCATCTACCACATTTTCTTTTCCTGTATAATTCTAACCACACCATAAGCTTTCTAAACATGATTGTCCAAAATATTTTTTGTTTCTAAATATTTATGACCCCAGTGCTATTTAAAGATGGCCTTATCTCTACATTTTTTACATTTTTATTGATTTTCAAGCATTTGGCTTTGCCATTACACTCTGACTAATATGTGTTAGGTACAAATCTTTTAATTATAAAGGGGTTTCAAGTAGAACTTCCGATGCTTTATGGAGCAATATATTCTCTTTTTTATCCTTCCATAATATCATTAGAACCTGTTTTAAGACTATTATTAAGCTAAGTATAAAACCTGTTGATCTAGAAACTGTTCCTGTTTCTTTAAAAAGTCCAATTCTTAATATATTAATATTATTTTCCAAATAGTAAAATTAAACTTTTGATTCAGTCAATTATACTTTCCTTTTTGAGAGTAAAAAGATATAGTTAAAATTTATTTACGAGAGGAAAATATATGATCAGTGTTTTGACCAAACAACCTTCATTAGGATCTTACAACACTTTCAAACATGTTTTTGTGCTTTGAAATTTTATTAAAGTCAATGAAGCATTTATTTATTTGCATTACTTCTATATTGTTTTTAATTCCATTTAAAATTAGTGAAAAATCGTGACCAATTGCTTTGCAGTCTTGGCAATGTCATAAGCACACTGAATGACCTGTTGAGTTACAAATCGATAATCTATTGATGGCTGATTCTGACACAAAAGTGTGTTACATTCTCTCTGTAATCGTGATGCACTTCCTGTTAACTGTTTCAATATGGACCTAATGTGATCCTCTTGTATGCCCTGAAAAATTGAAAATTATTATTCTTCTTGATTTATATTAAGTTTAAAAATCAAGAGAATGACTTCTTTGAAATATACAACACCATGTAAAACATCAAATTTAGGATTTCTTTAATGTTACAGACATGTTTCACTTGTGAATGAGAAAAATACTCAAGATTAAAACAAATTAAATGTTGTTCCTATAAAATATCCTACAAATATACTTATTTGCAATAAATAGTTTCATAACAGTCTTCTGCTTTAGTGTTGCTTATTTACATGTACTTTTACACTAATTATGTTTGAATAGTATTGTAAATGTATCAAAGGCAAAATTACAATATATATATAGATTTACATATAAACTTCAATTTAAAAGTATGTTAAACACCATTTATTGTATGTACATTTTAACTGCTGAATAAAAACATCTGTAGATTTTGGTATTTACAATAAATGTTTCAGAAAAGGATTTTTACATAAAATTGTGATAAAACTTAAGTAATGTATATCAACAACAATAAAAAAGCTATCTTAAATATTTTAAAAGACTAGTAATGCATGCTAATTTTAACACATTATTTTGAATAAAAACCATTCCTTTCATCATGAAGAAAAACTAAATATAATCCAAATATACAAAGAAATAAAGAAACATAAAAAAAATTACAATCTTATGGTCTATTAGTTTAATAACATGCGAGTAAGCATCATTATAGTCAGTTAGTACCTTTAAGTACAAGTTCCTTTAATAACAGATGAATCAGAACTTTTTGCCAAAGCATACACAAATAGTTGCAGCAACTTTTTAATACCTATAGCCCATTACTAATAAGATATTTAATTTAATATAAGTGCTAATCATCCCAGTCAGCAATGACAATAATAATTACAAACCATTTAAAATGTAAAACATATCAGAGAATGTAAAGCTTTTAAAGCATATAATCTGGATAAAATATGTAAACTTCTGATGGTTTCCCACCACTGAAGTCTTTGCAGATCAATTACAAACTTGCCATAATTATAACAAAATTTGACAAAACGTTATTTACACACATTTATGACTAGAAACGTGCAATGGGCCAACTTAGAATCCTGTGTTTTAAAACAAAGACTTCTAATGAGATTTTACATAGTACCATGAAACATAAAGGTTTGTTTCGCAAGCTTTGAGTTTCCTATACAGATACATTTTAAATTAGAGGCTTTTTTAATTTATTATCCCAGGTTGTTTAAGCAAAAATTAAAATTTACAAACTCTCTCAGCAACTATTAATAACCTGATTCAAAAAGAAATAAAAAAAAATTTTAAAATTTTAAAGCAATGAATATATTTGTTCATATTTTTTATGCACCTTGTTTATTGTAATTTTTAATAAAATTTCTTAGAAAATGTTATGATTTTTGCACATTATGATATGAAAAAACATTTATTTCACAAACAAAAACTATATTCCTAGACAATATAGTAAAGAAGATAATATCTTACTTGAGGAAACACATTTGCAATTTCAGTAACAGCCTTCAATATTTTTTCAGAGCAAGGTATGAAACTGTAAAATGGAAAGAAAAATCAAACGTGAAATTTTTTCAAAGAAATGTATGAACCTGTAGAGTAGGAAGAAAACATTTTCCATAGGTATGAAACTGTATAGAAGGAAGAAAAAATTAAAGAAGTGAGAATGCAAAAAAGAAAAAAAAAGTGATTTATCAAAACATCATTTAGACTAAACAAACTTAAAGGGAAAAATACTCATGTTTAATTAGAAAGAAGAAAATATTTCAAAAATTAAAAACATATTTATATTTTATTTTACTAAAAAATATCATCAGTGATGACAAATGTTAATGAAATGTTTGACTACATGAATCCATTCATATATATATATTCTCAGTAAAGTAATTAATAGCATGAATTGTCGTAAAAGACAAACAGTGACTTGTACCTCTCTTTTAACATTACTTTCATTTTTTCCAAAAAGCAAACCACTACTAATGAAAAAATATTAATAGTGAATGTGTATATAATTATACAGCTATTAACACACACAATACTACCATATGTGGTTAACTGAAGAGTTACTGTATACTTTCAAAACTCCAACTAATACTACATGAATTTGAAGCATTTTTAGAAACATTGCTCAGACATAAGCAGGTGACTTGCATTATTTCCCTAAAAGGGGACCAAAGGCTGCTTGGAGGGTTACCTGTTTTAAACACTTTGCACCACTATACAGTAGTGTGTTGTCTGTCAGTCAGTCAGTATACACTAAAATGATGTTACATAAGGGATGCTTAATGTTACAATTTGTACTGCCATGACATCAGTAATGCCATGGATCACGAGAAGAATTATGCACTTTGTAGACTACAGCACAGCATGACACATGAACTTCAAAATCAAGAATGAAAAATATTTGCTACTCTTAATTTTGGTTTTATTTACTCTTGAAACAGAACACTTTTGAGGACCCTGCAGAAGTATATCTAGCTTTTTCGAATGCCAAGAAAGTGAATGAATACAAGGTGAAAGTAACTATTTAAGTATATATGTTGGTTGTCTAGCAAAAGCACCTAAGCATGGTTTTATGTACATGTTCAAGCATATGCTACACTTTTTGAAAAAATAAATAATGCAAAAACAAAGCAACTGAAATATTTTCAGAATTTTCTTCAAAACTTCAATATTTTATTTGCACATTAATTGAAAAAATCTTGCTACAGAAAAAATATGAAAATGATACCAATTTTATAAATATTTTCAAATTAATAAGTCTGTGGAGAGAGAGAGAGAGAAAAAGATTCAATATGGCTGCATATTTCCTGGAACTCAGCTGTGAAATATTAAAGAAACTTAAAACATGACGTGCAGTAAACTTCATGGGAAAAGCGATGCTATCCTTGGCAGTATAGCTTGATAAAAAGAAATGAAATTTATATATTCATCTGATTGTAAAATCTATGGGAAAAAAAAACTACTCACTTTTCATGTTTTTTCTCCTGGGCAGAAATAAGGAGTTCCTGAATTTTCTTTGTGATCTGTTCTGTTTTGCGGTCTATTTCTTCTCGAGATGGCAGCTTAGATTTGCTGTTTGCAGTTGGATGTTTAGACTGTGTCATTTCGTTTGACATTGGTGGGGACTCGGATGTGGGACTCAATGAATTACTTCGACTCTGATGTGAACTGCTGCTGAAACACAAAAAGGAATAGTACACAATTTAAAGACTGATAGCATAATTACCCCTAGTAAACTTTAAATACATATTAAAAATGTTTTGAAACAAAAATTAAGGTATGTATTCTATATTCAACACACACAAATTTTAGTAAAAAATTGTAAGCTATTTTCTTTTGTAGTTTCTTTTGTTCATATAACATAACTTATACACTAACAACATAAACATTTGTTCATATAACATAACTTAAACACTAAAAACAAACATATGTTCATATAACATAACTTAAACACTAAAAACAAACATTTGTTCATATAACATGACTTAAACACTAACAACATAAACATTTGTTCATATAATATAACAACTTAAACACAGCATAAACATCTGTTCATATAATATAACAACTTCAACACAAACAATATAAACATTTTTTCATATAATATAACAGATTAACCACTAAACATAAACAGTTGTTTCTTTTTTTTAACTACTACTGGCATTTGTCAAATTTCCTCTTCAAGCTATTTGAATGATGACTATACAATGATTATGAAAAAAATAAAAGTCTAACCAATACCTCTGATGTCAATTATTTGAATTTTCATTGCACAATAATTGATACAAATTATTAAATGTATCAGTAACAAAAAAGACATGTTACACCCAAATACTTGAAACTGTTTGCAGCAAACACGTGATGAAACAAACCAAGGATTATTCTATATCAATTACAAAATACACCATCAAAATTTGTGAATATAAAAAAGTGATTCAATGTACAAACTGTTAATAAACAGGATTTACTCTCTCTCTATGAGGTCAGCATCTTCACAGTCTAGCAGGCATTTAGTAAGCATTACAAGTCTTTTGTACACAAAAATTAGATTTTTTAATGAAGTATGTTTTACTAAAGATTTAGCTGTGAATATTTTTAGTATTTCTGTATACTAAACCGAGTGCTAAGATATTTCCATGTTAAGATTAAAATACTTTTCTTCAACTCAAAAATCTCAAATTTATTTTGTATAATCTCTAAAACCTCCAAAATCAATTTTAAGCATGTTTTTTCAGTACAACTTTCAGTTTTATCTGTTTTTTTCTCTACCCTAACTTTATACAAGGTTGGCCAATTTGACTGACGTCATAATCACCATAAAAAAATCTAAATTACCCTTTCTTTCTAGAATGACTTCAAATTGTAATACTAAACTACATTTGGTTATCCCAAGTAACTTTAAACTCATAACAGTATAAGTCTATTGATACTTAAATTTTATTGTTTTATTGCCTTTTGAACTCTGTCTAACTACTATTTGTGCCATTATAAGTTGTAAATCACTTGGTGAACACGCAGCTCACATAACGCTATTGAATTACATTATGCATGAGCTACTCGCGAGCGTACATCATGAAAAAACGTTATAATATTATTATTACTTATTTCATGTAATCTAACCCCAAATAACAATAAAAGTTTCCCATTTTTACATCTTAGCTACATTTATATTAATAAATAAAGAATAGATATGAAAAACAAAAAAATATTTATTAGGGTTTTTTTTTGCCGTTGACTGTCGATGACACTTAACCCTACTTTTTTTTATTTAAGCAACTAATGCACCAAAGAACACAGGATAATAATGTGCAAAAAGCAGACAATGTCCCACAACTATCACAAATTATATGGCTTTCTCATTATGCGATAAGAGCCATTAAATTTTCACCTAATCTCATCGATGTGTTTCCCACGAAAAATCAAGCTTGAACTGAAAGCAAAACTGACAATTATTTTTATAGAAACAATGTAGTATAATACTCATTTGATAGGTGAAAACCTTGGCTATCCATTGGTTATAAATACTATAGTGTTGAGCATCAGAGAGAACTATTGGAAATTTGTGAAATAGAGGATGTGGCAGGTGGGCGTGGCAAAAGGGGTCTGGTTGTCTATTTTATGACTCTGTAACCAAATAAGATTGAAGGCTATGAAAATTATATGCTTTGACGATATTATAATAAATAATTTACATTAAATTTTGTACTTCTTGGAGAGGTGGTAAATAAATTAGAGAAGACAGGATGCTTAGAGAGCAAATGCCACAATTCTCATACTAGGGGAATTTTAGAAAAATTTTGTTTAAATATTGCCTTATAAAAGTAAGAACTTAAAACATATACTATTAAAATATGGATTATTAGCTACTTTTTTATGCTATATCTATTGGTATACCATGAAAAGAAATTAGTTTAAATTTTGAATGTAACTCACTAAAACCTCATGAAATATCTGTGGAGAGAGGGTTAATAAAATAATACATTTAATATGATACAAAGCTGATAATTATCATATTTATTACATTTTATAAATGTTTTAACTTCAAAATCACAAAAGTTCATTTCTTATCAGGGCAGCTTTTAGAATTAGAAAAGTTTGATGTTTTTAGGCCATGGTGTAAACTGACCTTCATGTGGTAAGTTGGGAGGATGACAACATATTTGAGACATTTCTCTGCTCTTATTTGACACTCCACATGGGTATGAAACATCAGCAATGGTAGAACAAAAATAGGAAAGAGTAGACTACTATTAAAGTTATATCCCTATATCTATTGGTAACTCATATTTTATGTTAAAATTAAATTATCATGTTATCTCTTGATAGACATTTTTTTGTCAATATGGTAGGGAAAGTTAAGTGTGTGGGAAAATTTGAAAGATGTAAACAAATATTACGAAGAAATAAAGAAATGCTCATTATTTAAAATGAGGAAAACTTATTGCAATTGATAGTTAGTATGTATATTACAAATAAACTAAAACTGGGAATGATGTCACTTTGTTAGCTTTATCGAGTACAAATAGTGAGTGCATTATATGTGTATACATGAAGATGTTCTTTACACAGCAGCAGCAGAACAGCCACTTTATATCAAACTTGCTGCTTGAAGCTTTGTGGTTAGCAACCTCTAAGATTTACAATACAAAAACATAAAACACACAGTTATAAGAACCAGATGTTACCAATGCTACAATACAGGTCGTAAGAAAATAACAATTCATAATTAAATACAAACACCCACTAAATCAAACTTCTCAAACTGCACTATAAAAACACATCCCTCACAAGATATAAACATTTGCTATTAAAACTTACCTACTAAAACTGACTGAAGTATTGTCATAATCTCCACTATTTCTTGAAGAGTGACCAGACTGTACATTACCCTAAAATAGAAATATTAATAAAGTACTTCTCTTTCAAAATGAAATTCTACACTTGGATTACAAAGAATTTGGAAGCAATAACATTAAATGAAAAATGTTAATTTTTAATATTCTAAAATTTACTAAGTTCCCATAGTGTATATAGACTGAGAATTTTTACAAACAAGTAACACTTACTCTCATGTTAAATCTTTAAAGCATTAAAGTTAAATCGTTTAAAAACCTTTTAGGTAAATTAGTGTATGGACCTTCATATTTTAAAACTTTATTTGCACTAGCATAACTTCTGTATTTTTGACAAAAGACTGTAAACAAATATCAGGAATAAATCAATTTAAGCTTTTGGAAAAAAAAACTGATGTGCTATATACATGCGTTTGTGTTCAATGGTAACAGATACAAGTCTTCCAATCACAACTTACAATTCCACTGTCATCTCGAGGTAGAGCATTACTTCTCCTCTGATCAGAAATAGATGTAGCTTCCCAACAGCAAGATAAGTGTTGATCTTGTTGAACATGCTGCCTTTCTCGTGGCTCATACATGGACTGAGGTCTCTGATTTCCTCGAGGTTGGCGGAGAGCAACACCTTCTTCTAGTTTATCTGGAGTTGTTTGCTGTCCAGTGGCTGGATGATGATGACCAGCAGGTGGTTCAAAACCATTTGGCACATGTTGGGGGATAGGATGACTGCTTGAAGAATTATACTGGATGGTTGATCTCAAGTTAGAGTTCTCTTGCATCAATTTTTGAACCTGAAACAGTAAAACAAATTCTTATATATGCAAGTTATAAATACTGTTTGTATTACCATGGGCATCTACTCATCCAATATAACAGATTTGTTGTAATCAGATGACACAGGTAAAAAAAATGAAAACACACACATACTAGAACTTTGGTTATTAATACTCCACAAAAAAATTAGGTAAACAATTATTTTATGTTGAACATAAAGGAATTTGATGCTGTAATACACAGAAAATTGTAAAAAGTTAACTCAAGTGGTATCAATATCAAAAAGCTAATTAATCAGATTCCCTATATTTAATCAACTAATGTAAACTTATTTTCAAATGAAAATAATTATTTTATAACCCTTCCATTACAGGCTGGGTGGAATCCATCCAGTTCGTAACCACAAAAGTATCCATGAGAGTAATAACACTGTGATTTTTGATAATGTATGCAAATCTTTACAAAATTTTGTAGGTTATTGATAAACATTACAAGGTTTATTACACAAAATATCAGGTTTTTGAATTAAGTATTAAGAATTTCTTGTAAACTATTTTCTCTCAGAACGTTGACTATCCAACATGCAAAGCCATTTTGACTTTAAGATTAAAAATACTTTAATGCATTAGAACATTTTCAAATTTCACCTGCAAAATCATTATAATCTCCAGATAATTATTAAATTAAAAAAAAACTTTATATTTTATTTGTTATTTTAACTACTGCATTTCTGTATGGGTTGGTTTGATTTGACTGACTTCATAACCTCAATAAAAAATATAAATTGTGCTTTTTTCGTTCTAGAATGACTACAAATTATAACATGAAAACACAAGTGTTTAGACTAAATAGCTTAAATCTCTTAACATTATACATTTATATATATTTATTATTTGTATTATATTTACCTTTCAGCTGTGCCTGGCTAACAATACAGAAGTTACAATGACACAGCACACATATCACTGTATCCAGTAATATATAAATGGCCTTTAGTCTTTACAAAGTGACCTGTCTTGGCTGTATTTTAGTGGTCTAGTATTTTATAAAATACAGTCACATTTCAATTATTATACATTATATATATATATACACACACACACACACACACATTATTTCTATTTACAAACAAGTTCTTAAACTTATTTTTCTTAAAATATAGAACAGTAAATAAAAAAGTATTCTTATTATCTCCTTTTCTACTGTTAGCCTTACTCTAAAATATTAAATGTTAGGTCTATCACTTAATCGTCTGTCCACCTTCCAGAAATCTCTTATATTCACAACTTCAGTGAATTGCATGTGACGTTCGATAGTCTCAACATCAATGAATTATAAACACAACTTCCTACAATCGTCTGTTTTTAATTTTAACTCTTATTATAACAAAACTAACCAATAATAAAATATTCACTCACAAAATAAATTAATCAATAATATATATAAAATAAACAGTCTTTTATATCATGACAGTTTTCTTCACTATCATCTTAAAAAAAACTGCTTTGCTAGATATGTAATTACACATTTAAACCTTTAATGTATACATTTTTACCATATTCTGTAAGAGGTTGATTTCCTTCCTCATGTCTTTGTTACTTTGAACAAGCTGGTTAATTCGAGCCTCGGATGTTGCCAGCTGCTTCTTAACCTCTAAGTATTCTTCAAGTGTAATAGGTCCATCTGACTGATCTGAAGATGCAAAACTCTGTAACAGTGCAAAAGTTATTTAAGTCTCCTTCTTCTTCATAAACTACACAAAAATTATATAAATTCATTTATACAATACTCTAAGAAAAAAAATTACAATGTAAAATGCAAAATGTTAAAAGCAAAATCATCCAAGTCGTTTAACTGTGAGACATACTCCCAAGGGGGCATGAGGAGTTGGTAGGGTGGATGCACAAACTATGACCATAGAAGCATATGAAAGTAAAAATTTAAAAATAAAGTTTTCAAAATACCATACAAATAATACTACTATTAAGTAATATAGTAGCAACAATTAACATGGGTGAATGACGTGTACAGTATATATACAAATAGGTTATACAGGGTGAAGAAAGTGCAAGAAAACACAATCAGTAAGAGGGCACCATAAAAAAGCTTTGTACACTACTGAGCTAACTTCAAGAACAATTAAACAGTACATTGTTTCTATAACTCAAATGAACAGTGTATATTTAAGTAATTTTGTTTACAAGTTTCATTAAACTTTTAAAAATATTTAAAGTCTTCCTCAATAACACAGAATTAATTTAGTGCTTTCATGTACTGCTCTACTATAAGTTATTGTGAAAGGTTTGTTTTTTTAGTGCAAAGCTGCATTATAGGCTCTCTGTGCTGCATCCACAGAAGGAACCAAACCTCATACTCTAGTGTTATAAGCCTTGAAAGCTTGACATTTTTCAAGGTGGGTAAGAGCTTCAGGCATCAAAAGCACGTAAGATCTTTTCACATAAGAAATAATGAATTTCCAGTATATTTTTAGGAAATTTTAACTATTATTCATAATTTTACATTTATAAATATTTATTACTGGTTAAAAACATAACCATTTAAAGTCCTTTTAAGTTAATCTAATCACTAATATCTATAGTATGTAAAGTAGAAGATTAACTCAAGACTATCAGACTCAGAAATCTACGATTGGTTTGATTACTGTACAACAGACACTAATTACTGTTCAGAATTACTGAAAAATAAATGTCAGTATGACAACATATTACCTCTCACATTCAGTCAATCATAATCATTCTGAGCTTCATGTCAGTTAACCCTTACATTTCCAAATTGTTTGTTTAATACCATTCACTTAGAGTGGAGGTCCACATACTATATCGTATAGAGCAATGTTTTTACAATTTTTCCTCTTACAAAACTCAGTGTAAAGAAGTGACCCAAAAATAGATAAAATAATTCATTTCCTACATAAAGTAAATATGAGACCCAAGCAGCACTGAATGGAAGTAAATAAAATACTGATGATATTTTTCTTTGTTATTAGGTGCCTTGTAACCAACAAATAGTTAAGAAAAAAGTTTGTTTCACTAAAAAAAAGAAGTTACCAAAAAATGTATGCAGTTGCAAATAAAAAGTATATTAATGTCAAGAACCTTGGCACATATAAAAAAGTGAAATATCATAATTAAAATTATACTGAATATTTTCAAAAGAAGTCTACATTAAACAAAACTTAAAAAAAAAGTTTAATAAATTTGAGTGGAGTAGTTTATGTATAGTTACACATTTGATTAAATGCAGTTCCATGACCTCTACAGGTGTGCACAAACACTATTCACTATCATAAGTGTCACTGGTAGTTGAGATTATGTCATTTTGATTTAGAAATTAACTTCAAATGATAATTCTCTCAGCTAATTAAAATTCTTAATATGAAATTAAAAAAAGCTAGAAGTAAGATAAACTTGTAATTAGTTCCATGAAAACAAAGATACATCGTAACTCTTATAACTAAGAATAATGAACAGTTGAAGAACATTGGAGAAATTTTTTAGTGCTTCTTCCGGTCTTTTAATAAAGCTGAGAATAACCAAATACAAATCTGAAAAATATAAATTAATTTAATTTTATGATTCATAAGCTTTAAGGATAAGTTTAAACAAGCATTTTATTACCCTTAAAAACATTAGAAGAATGAATATAATTATTTCACAACAAAGCTGTAAAGTCTGTTAACTTTATTTGCCATTAGCCTACAAAAAGCACGACTGGCCGAATGTAGCACAAAAACATTATTTTTATTCCTTTTGCTTAATTATCTTAATCTGGTGGGAAATGAACCAATTATAAAGATCAACAAACAATATCTTTCATTAAAAGAATATTCCATAACCATGTAAATATTCATTAAATTAGAGGGACAGAGATTATTCACACTAATACAAAACACATTTTGCAAGGTGATTTTCAGCTATGATTGATTGTATAAATTACTGGAAAGAACAATGCATAAACCTAAAAAATCAAAAGGAAAACACAACATCAATAGAGCCAAGCAATTAACTTGATTATCTATGATCATCATTTACATCAATTAGTTTCAGGTAAAATAACCGATTAATGTCATGAAAATAATAATCAACTTATCAAAATTAGTATTTCAGATTATTACTATTTTTACTTTTTCCAACTATCTATTACTACTTCTGTTGGTATGAGTGAGCATGACAAATTTGGCCTGTAAGACACTTCTCCGACTAATGACCGTCAATTAATTAATCATGTGAAACACTGTGGAAGGACATTAAGATCTAGGTGTTGAAAGTGGGTAACAGAAAACACCCCTACTGCCACTACCTCTTCCTACAAAGTCAATCTGACCATTACACAGTGTGTACCAAGTTTTAAGTATAAACATATTGAGTTCTTAAAGCTTATACAAAACTTTTGGTGCGGTGATAATGAAAACTGTGATATGTTATGTTATAAATAAATTGTGTGAAAGTTAGGAGTTTTTTGTGTTATTTATCATAGCATCTACCCCCAAATTTTTTTAAAGTTCATAACCCGTACAACAGATAGGTACCTCAGCTCGTTCAATGTATTTTCAGAAGTATAAAGAATTTTCATCCACTTTTTAAAACCAAGACATTAACAATCAATTTCATCATACAACATAAATTATTAATATTTCAGTTTCAGGTTTTCTTCCCAAATTATGTGCACAACATTCTGTTAGTACAGAAACATCAATAGTAACTCTGCAGTGCCTTCTCTATTAGTTAAGATAGGTGTAATAACTTTTGGAAAAAAATGTTATTTATAATGAAATATATAACATGACCATACTTAGATTTTCAAATTCTCAAAGAAGCAAATTAAAAAAAATTATATGTCATAATACATTTCTTGAATTTTATCAAGCATGTTAAGTCCTTTTGGACTGAACTACATGCCCAGATGTTTGCCAATACAGAGAAAGGTTCTAATACCAGTATACTGGCAAAGAACAACATTACTTGAAGAATACCACTATAGCAAAATGAACCACATTACTTGAAGAACACCATTATAAGAAAAGGAACCCTATTACTTAAAAACACCACTATAACAACAAGAAATCACATTATTTAAAAACACCATTATAACAACAAGAAATCACATTACTTAAAAACACCATTATAAAAACAAGAAACCACATTACTCAAAAACACCATTATAAAAATAAGAAACCACATTACTTAAAAACACCATTATAAAAATAAGAAACCACATTACTTAAAAACACCATTATAAGAACATGAAATCACATTATTTAAAAACACCATTATAAGAACATGAAACCACATTATTTAAAAACACCACAATAACAACAAGAAACCACATTACTTAAAAACACCACAATAACAACAAGAAACCAGACTACTTAAAAACACCACAATAACAACAAGAAACCAGACTACTTAAAAACATCACTATAACAAAAACAAACAACATTACTTAAAACATCACTATAACAAAAAACCCAAATTACTTAAAAACACCACCAAAACAACAAAAAACCACATTACTTAAAAACACCACTATAACAACAATGAACCACATCAACTGAAAAAATAATTAGAACATCAAGGAACCACACTATTCTAAGAAGAGCTTTATCAGCAGAAAAAATTTGCAGCATCAGGTGATAATCACTCACAGTGAAGTAGTATGATATCAGATGTAAAGATATTTGATGAAATGTCAAACTGTTAGTATGCTTCATCCAGTTACAGATCACATTTTATTAGTAGTCTCTAATGCTCTTTAACTTTTCTTACCTCTGGTCTATCACGAATTAGGACTGCTTTCTTTCCACCTTTCTGAGAAACTGCTTCTCCCAGTTCGGAGACCTCAATATCATCTTTTATAAGCTCCGAGTTAACAGAATTGACAGGATTCATCTCCGAAGCAGCTTCACAATCTGTACTTACCGGCTCAGATACTGACTCTACTTGGGTAGAAGCTTCTTGTGCAGGGCCAATTACATGCTGGATGTCATGCAAAAGGAAGCAATATTTAGCTGCCCTTCATTTCAATCAGGCCAAGTAAAGACTTTTGAATAGTTGTATTTCTAAAGCCAGGTTAAAGAAATACTATCTCATGCTGGATAAAAAAAAAAAAGGCTAGCACTATTTATAATCATTCTGTAAAGTATCTTTACACAAAGATATTAACAAATAAACAAGCCATGAAATTCAACTAGTTTATTCAGTACATGCTTCTTTATAATCATGCAACAAGCATCCCAAACAACCCACATTTTAGATATATTTTACCAAACATAACCCAAAGTTATGGTGAAAAAACAATTGTCTAGATAGAACTCATTATCTGTTGATCAATGATTGTTTAAATTATAACATTCAGTTAATACTTATATTCTACATCTGGCCTTTATATGAAGGTTGTTCTTAACTATTAAAACAAAAATTTCATATTTTTCTTTTGCTTTAAGTTTAATTATTGAATTTATAATAAAACTGAAAACAAGTATATTATTCTACTAATTAACTTTTTTTCTAATTCTACATCAAATTTCAATACAAAACATTATTACAGTGGATCTGATGTAGACAAAGTTACTGTTGCTAGAAAAACTATATAAAATTTAATCACTGACCTCTGTGCTTGCCATTGCTTCCTGTTCCATGGATGACCTGTGGTTACCCTCCGTACTTTCATCATCAGAAGCTACACTGTCATACAAAGGTTCATCATCGCTCATGTTTCCTGTATCTTCAGACAAAGTACTATCTGTTTTTGTGTTTGTAGAAGACATGATTGGTCTCTGGTCAGGTGCTGAGAAGTAAAAGGAAAACAAAATGATAAAATAACAAAATCTGTAACTGAAACACAAAGGATTCTAAGAAAATCTTGAACTTCATGTTTAAAAAAAAAAGAACATTTATAAAGATACATGTTCCCACCCCAAAAAACTTACACATCCCCTGTTCAAGCCAGTCATCTAAAATGGTTTTCATTGTCCTAGATTGATAGCTTACTTCAATTACTATGAACTCTATCTGCACATGGTCACTACATTGGACTGAGCCCATATTGGAGAATTAATGTTTACTATAATTCTAAACTTACTAAGTGTATCTTCATAAAATTTGATAAGCTTTTAATAAATATTACAAGTATATTATAGATAAAAATTCAAAATTTTTAATAAAGCATTTTTACTAAGAATTTATCTCTGAATTTACTTTAATCAGTCTGAGTACAAGGTGATTTTCATATCCAGAATAAAACTATTTTTCATCTTATAGTTTCATATTTCATTTACTTACCCTCCAGAAACTCCTAAATGAATATCCACAGTAATACTTTATATTCTGTTATTTTCTCTACCCTAACACTACATAGGCTCAGTCCATTTTACCAACCTTGAAATACAAAATATATGTATATTACCCTGTCTTCTTTCTAGAATGACCTCAACTTGTAGCAGAAATTATAATTATTTATTATAGACAGCCTTAGGATTGTAACATTTATATCTATTTTCATTTAATTTTATTGTTTCATTACTCTTTAAACTGTGTTTAACTACTAAACCTGTGCAACAAAGCTATAAATTCATGAATTACACAGCAAGCATGAAGCTTAGATTTTTGTAAACAAACTATTGAATTACATAATGCATGAGGAGCTCATGAGAAATTTATTGAATTTGTTTACTTTATGTTTTCTTATCTAACCTATAAAGTTTCTAATTTTTACATTTTAATGACTTTTATAACATTACAAAAAAAATCTGGCCTTTGTTTTTTGCTCTTAACCCAGAAGAAACTTAATTCTACTTATTTTTGTAATAATGGAAGTAGTACATAAGATAATTATTTATTTATTTAGGAACTGTAATTAAGAACACATAATATTAACACACAAAAAATACAATGACCTGAAGATATTATAATTCAACTGGCTTTCTAAGTTATAATTGGTTTAAAATAATTCCCTCAGCTGATCGAGTTTACCTCGACGATAACAACACCAAATCTGTAGGCCAGGTAATTCAAAATCTGTCATGAGAATGAGTTAGCATTATACAGAAATTAGTAAATTGAAATATTCTCTTCTATTGGTTATAAATAATCCAATAGCAAATGTCAAGAGATAATTACTGATATTTTTTGAAAGAAAGATCTGATAGGAGGGCATGGCAGGTGGGTTTGACTTTCTGGCTTACATCTCCATAAAAGAAGAAGATTGGAGGCTATTGAATTAGATTATGTCTTAGCAATATCTATAATATCAATGTTAAATTTCTGTTAAACTTGGGACATCATATAAGGTTAGTAAGAATATCTAAAATCAAAAATTCTGAGCAAACAAGTACGCCGTGATACAGAAGTGAAGATTGAGAATTTATTTAAATACTTTCTTTTGAAATTAAGAAATCAATTCTTATATGATATTAAAATTTGATTAACTAACTTTTTTGGTGCCAAGTTTATTGATATATGTTGAAAATAAAGTAGTTTAACCAAACTTCGAATGTAACTCTACAAAAGGTCATGTACACGTTGATCCTCATCTGTGCACGTACAATTAACATCATTTAGAGCATTTTTAACCATTTCTTTGCATTTACAGATTTTAATTATCATGCCATAGCTATGTATATTTGTTATTGAAGTTAAACTTTTACAAAGATATTTAGAAACATAACTTCATCATATCTAAATTCTGAAAAGAAAATCATTAGAAAAATATACAATAAAAGTCTGATCAAATTTTAATATAATCTTTTATGGCTAGTCCAGCACAATGTTTCCTTAGAGTATTAATAAATTCAAAAATTTTTTGGCTGTTAATTATACCTTAAAAACAATCATTATGAAAGTTTTACTGATATAAAACACTGTACAGATTAATAAGCCTGAACTAAGAAAAAACTATGGGATTGCATTAATTCACCACAGTTCAATCAAATATTGAACCTTATGTGAAGATGTGAAAACTCTGACCACGACTGACTGAAACCAATGAATTCTTCTTGATTTAATTCAGTTCAGTCCTAACTTATTTCTTTCAACGATTCTAAAATTTAATTACACAGTATTATCATGTAATATCACTCAGTTTTTCAAAATGTTAAGAAGACTTTGTTATATTTATGACAATAAAACAGCTTAAATATGCTTAACAAAGTTTATACTATGGATGTTAACCTGATTTCTAATGTTTAAATATAACCCTTTTTTTCAGAATTTTTCCATGTCAATGCATAAACCATTAACAGTTAACAAATGGCTTTCTTTAGACAGAATGATATAGAAAGCATAAGTTAGTTTTATTAAATTGTATTAGATATTTCTTAATAGGTCTGAACAAACATTTTAAAATGCAGTAATAAAATCACAGTGAACAAGCCTGAAATTGTGTGATAACATCTCACCTCTATCTCTAGGTGTGAAGCTGTGTGTTAAGCACAAGCCCAGTTGTCTTCTTTTTGCCTCACTCAGTATATCAATAACCAGAGTAGCAAACTCTCGTGCATTAAACTTAGCTAGCTTCTGTCTGCCCTGTAAAAAAGTAGAGAGGTTTTTATATGAAGAAAAACGATATAAAAAACTTGTATTATCAAGCCAACCCTAATGGATGACAGGCTATTACCCAACAAAAATTAAACACAAATGCACATGTACTTTCATCATAAAATTTATATTTCATGTCTACTTTATTTAATAAAAAATAAAATATTACATGATATACCACCAAAACAAACATATGATCTGAGTTTAAAGTTTAATGTTACATGACACTGTCTAATGATCATTAAAAATTGACAAAGTGAAAGTATATTAAAGTCTAATATTGAAGATAGTAAAGTGAGTACATAAAAAATCAAAATTGTATGTGATGCATATGTGATGTGAATTTTAAAGGACAAGTAGAAAACATTCCCACACTGATATATCTGATGTAACAAGATGGTGTATAATAATAATAATAAATTTGAGAGTGCAATACATGTGTGGCTGTCAACCTCTAATACTCATGAATGTGTGAGAAAATTAAAAAGCAAAGCCCCCCACCTGAAAACAAATTTCGCATTTTTAGAGTTTACGTTAAAGTAGAGTTTACGTAGAGTTAATGTGTCTTTCAACATCACACATTCCTTACAGCTTGCAGCTAGCTAAATGGTTACACACTGTGTATTGAAAATAATTCTTACTGGACAGTTCAGGCACGATGCACAGGTACTTCTTTGTCCATTCTGGATTGAACATAGTATTATACTTTGCAGCACCTTGATATTTTGTCAATTTGGTTTGTTTTGATGTTGATAGACGATAAGATTGACAACAAATGGCACACGTTGATTATATGTGATAGCTCCTTTCATTGGTTAACAGGTAAACAAAAAACCAATCACCCAATGCAATACATATGTGCAGCAACTATCTATTTCAGACTCGCCCTTTATCCTAGCTATCCATCACGCATACTTGAAGTAAAGAACTAAAACTATTCTAACAGTTCTGATAACAACATGTTTAATATTATATGATGAAAAAAAAGGAAATTAAACACTGATAATTGTGAGATTTTAGCAGCCAGTAAAGTCCATATGGAAAATGTTCCCTCGCTGATAGATCTAGAAGACATTCACTGACATTGTGGCACGTTAAACCATAATCTACAAGACATTTTTTACAAATGGCCAAAAAAGCACAAGTTCATAATATTCAAACTTGGTCCTAGGTATTTTGGCATTTACATACCGATGACAGAATTGCTAAACACACTGAAAGTATATTTTTCTTTGTTCTGAGATAAAAAAATTCCAATTTTCCAGTCCTATTTTGAATAGTCTGGAAGAATAAGTGTTATACACATTTCAGTATGGAAGCAAAAACAAAAGAATGTCTTACTTGATTTCTGGTGGAGGAGAATTCTGGATAAACGGGTAGAAAACGCACAATTTGTCGATCGGTTACTAAGGCACTGTAGTTCTGAGTCGACAACCAAACTACAGAGATGAGAACATTTGAATACACTTAAACACATACAGCTTTTCTTCAGTCACAAAAGAAATCATTTCTACTAAGTACCAACAATGTGACTTTTGAAATGGCAAGTGATAATAGGAACTGTCATTCTGATACTTTCTTTCAGTCCATTTTATATTTAGGTATAAACTACTTTTCAAAGATAACTGTCAAACCTAAGCCTTATGACTTACTATAACACAATGAAGCTAAAACCTAAAGATCTAACCATATTTACTGCGATCAAAACATCTGTATTTTAGAGTATTCAATTTCAATAGTAGTAGTCCAAAGAAAAAAGTCTCCAACAGATTTGACTACTTTCTCCATGCTTCTGATGGTGGAACCACCTTTTGAAAGCACAGCTTTTTGAGCCCTTTTCTGGAATTGCCAAAACTATTCTTACTTGTACCCATTTGAGCATCACTAATCACATGCATTAAAGCTTCCGTATAGCTGCAAAGAAGTCTTGTCAAAAAAAAGGGAATTATACATATACCATCCAGTTAACTTGCAATACAGAAAAACTTCCTAATCTTTAAGCAAAGCCATAAAAACATATTTAATAATGAGGTAAGCTGAATTAGAAGTGTGTTTATATTTATGTGTAGATTTTAGAGTCATAGCAACTTTCTTATTAACTTTCTCACTACAGGCTCGGTCCCACAGACCAACCTTGTAACCATTTTGTGCTTTTTTATAGTTTTTATGCTATAACTTTCAAAACAGTACGCATATCTTCAGAAAGTTTTGCAGATTATAAGTAAACATAACAAGGATTTCATCTAAAAAATACCATATCTTTTTTTAACAAGTTTTAAGATTTGTTTTAGGTAATGATTTGCTCATGCATTTTTTTCTTTTTGAATGTTGACTGTCCAACATGGAGAGTAATTTTTATTTTAAGATTAAAAATATTTTTATGCATCAGAAAATTTTCAAATTTCACATGTGAAATCTTTATAACCTCCAGATAATTATCAAATGTTTTTATTTATAAAAAACTT
>NW_013665968.1:497635-503794 GCF_000517525.1 Limulus polyphemus | reverse complement strand
ATAATCTATAATTTGATACCAAACTTATTGACATACGTTCATAAAATAATAGTTTAATAAACTTTTGAAAGCAAGTCTACAAACATGACGATATGCTCTTTGACTCCTGACCATAGGGAGACTCGTGCAAAAGGGTTGAGATATGCACAAGTTAATTTAACCCTTTCTGGACTGGAGGGGTGTCAGTAATGTGTACCTCACATTTTATTTTCTCTCAGTGGATACACTTAACCAAGTTGCATGAAACTTAATACAAATTTTAATATAATACCAATTTTTATCTTAAAGAAATTCATATGATTTGATTTAGTATTTCTATGATTTTTTTAGGGTGCAAAATTTCTACACTTTTGTTGTGATATTGTTTTGAGAAAATATTACAAAAACTGAAATTTTAAGACAATAAGAAGTATTTTTTATTCCTGATCAGAAAATTCCTTTTGGTATATTCAGCCAATTTCATATTTCTTTTGATACTTTATTTGGTTTATTGCAGTAGTCACTGCTTCCAGCTAGAACTTCACCTTTAAAAAATTGTGCCACAGTTACTGTTGTCAAACTAGGTAACATGATTTTTGTTAACAATATCTATTGGGTGAGATCAATTTATACCTAACGAATAAAGATTATTTTTAATAAATAATTTATTTTTTGTGTGCATTTCTTTAATATGATATACTTTACAATAATACTCAATAAATAATAATTTGAATCTTTGGAATATTATGACATTGCTTAATGCACTTTGTAAATGTAGCTGAACATACCTGATGTCCTTTTATAGCAGTAAATTTCATAATTTCAAACAGAAGAAATTTATATAATTTTACTTAAACTTCTAAAGAAACTAAAAAAAAATTCCAGATCTGAGGATTATTCCTATACCTTTTTAACTTCACCCTTACAAGAACTCTTGATAGCTAACATCTCAGGAAACCACAACTTATATTCACCATTACTTTATTTAGTCTATATAAATAGAATACAATCTGCTCTGTTCTACATAGTCACTGGCTCTAGGTGTTTTCAGAGCTGAGCTTCATTTGTAACTGTTCAGATCACACCTATGACATAAAAGGCCAGCAAGAAAGAGCTGTAGTAATAAAACCACTAACAGAGAAGGAAAACCATATGAAAAAACAAAATATGGATAATTATATTCTCAAGGAATGATAGTTTTTAGCAAATATAAAACAATGCTTTGAGGTAGCCAGGAAAAATTATAAAAAAATCAATAACTGCAATGTTTAAGACATATAGAAAATACAGTTAATTCTCAGTGCAAAAATATTTGCAGTATTTGATTGCAAAAACTGTTTTTATGAATATCATACTTTTTTCTAGCTTCCCAATGATCTTTTTGAGAAACTAGCTATGGATGTTTATGATGAAGTTGACAGAAGAGAAAATGATGCAAGTAAGAAATATCAATTTATTATTATTTTGTTGTTTTTGTTCTGTTACAGTTTAGAATTGAGATTCTTCATTGTGTAACATTTATCTAATGTAATTGGCAAAGGAAAATAAAAAAATTCAAACTTCATTTCTGCCCATCTCTGAAGAATCTCACCTGTCTGAATTTTAATTAATGTTGTAAATGAGGTTTAGAAGCCACATACTACAATACAATAGCAATTAGTACATATCAAACCACTTAAAAACCCAATGAAGAGAAAAAATACCTCCCTCTTCATTATGCATCTCCTGTGAATTGGATTTCAGTACATTGTAGAAACAAAAAAACCAATAAAAGTTGGAACTTGGGATGTATAATAGACAGGTAAGACTTAATAATACTAATCTATCTGCAATAGACAATAATGACAGAAAAGACAACCATACAATAAATTAGAATAATACTAAAATAATAGGATATGAGCTACACACGAAAGAAAAAGCCTTCTACATTTACCTAACTAATGACACACTCAATCAACCTAGAATAGATAACACCAAAACTTGGAAACCCATTTGAAAACATTCAAATATTTATTTGATTCAAGTAATAATGGAAAAGACAGTGGATAATGTACCAAAATTCCATCAAGAAGACCCACTATCAACACAGAAATACTCATTCTGAGGACTTTCCTGAAGACAGCAGCAGGTTAGAAGATGAAATGTAGGATTAAAACTAATTAGTATTTAGTTTTATATATATATATATATATATATATAAACAATTAATAATTAATTATTAGACTTAGGTATAGGCTACTAACAATGACATCGATAGTTAGGTTTATCCTTATTTTGCTAATTGAATTGAACTACTTAAAGAATATAGCACTATCTACAGGTTTCAACCAACACATTACAGATAGGGCTTTTTTTAAACTTAAAAACAGTATAAAATAAGTATCTTAACTCTAACCTTTCACCTATCAACATAAAACATAGAATATTTGTTTCCTTTATCTTTGTTCCTGAAATTGCTAATAAAATTACTAGCCTATTTAACAATTTATACTGTATACAAACCTTCACATAACATCAACACCTTACTACCTAACCTGAAAAAATCCCTACTAAATGAACAAAAATAAGGCATATATAGCATCCCATATAAATATGGAAAGAAATATATAATCCAAACATCATGTTCCTTAGAAATAAGATGCAAAGAACAACAAGATCACATTTGAAGAGGTGAATTCCAGATATATGATTTAACATATTAATATAAAACAGGTCACAAAATACTTTGGGATGAAATTATTCTCCTACACCAACCCGAAACTAAAATAGAGACTGTTTAGAAACTATAGAAATCATCAAAGTAAACGATCTCTCTCTCACTAAACTGTGATAATGGCCTTCGCAACCTCAGCCATATTTGGCAAGGTCTATTCACTGTTCATACACTTGACCAGACTTGACCTTTACCTATATCCTGTCACCTGCTGACACCACTTCCCTCACATTTAATCCTTACGTGTTTTATCTTTGTAATGATATAAACCTTGTATTGCTTAGTACTGATATTACCTGAAGAAGACAAACCAATGTTCTGTTGAAACATATAGTATGTTCCACTATCAATAAAATTCTTCCTTATGCTTATAAATAATTGTTTGCCAATCTATTACTATATTAGTATAATGTGTTTCATTACTCAAATATACAACATTTATCCTAATACCAAGCATTTAAGTCTAGGTACAACTGATAAAAATACAAGGAAATCTTTTATTTTGAAATGTTTATTTCTTTCATCAAATGATAATAATATAGATAAAGATGATCAACAAAAGTATCTTTTCTTTCAAAACTAACTTATAAAATACCAACAGTTACCTTCAGTAAAATACTTTTCACATTGTTGTTAATGTAAAAGGCACAGAAATTTATCTATATTTCTTGATCATGTACAGGAGTAGTAAAACAAAAATATTTAAATACAAAATACATTAAGTACAGGTGACCATGGTTTACAGACATTTTATATCCTTACAATTATGTGTTTGAGGAATAGAATAAACAATACTACTACAATGGAATTTTCGATAAGCTAAACATTTCTATCACATTTCACACAGTTGCTCACACATTAAAACAAGACAAGATGAATGACAAGTAAGTGATAACATCTGTCACTTTCTATGAATTACTTTAGTTTCAAATATTTTGTAGAAAACATTTTTTTAAGTATCTTTGTTTCACTATATAACTAGGCCAAAGATAAAACAAACACTTAAAAAAATCAAATGAACAAAAATTAGAAATGCTATGAAATACAGCAAATAAACATATGCTTACTTCTTGGAGTTTTTTCTTAGCAGCTTTAGCAACTTCAGATAAGTCAAGGCTGTATAAGCAGAGAAAAAAAAAAGTTTAATAATATTGTAATGTTACCACTGCTTTAGGTTGTAAGTTGAAAATGTTAATAAAATTATTTCAGGTAACATATTATCCTTTAAAATATTGCACATGACAATTAGCACAAAGTAACTATCCAAAGAAAATTATTGGATTTGTTGCCTGCAATACTCATTTGCAATTCTGTAACATAACCAGATAAAAACTTAATTTGTAAGTCATTTAAACTGCTTTCAAATGTCTAAATTTAATTTTTTAATCTTTCAAGAATATTCTTTTGTAGGCTCTCTCTCTCTCTTTGTTGCCTTAACTTTACATTTATAAATACATTTTAGACTGAGTAATTAATTATCTATTTGTATTTACACTGGCTTTACATTCTTTATTTCTATATTATTAATCACAACTAATTATAATAAAAAAACAATATACTTCTATATGTGTCAACTCTTTTTCTTCATTAATTAAATATACCTATAAAAAATCAACTAACACAAAAGTAAACATATTCTAGTTTCCAAATCAAGAAACTCCTGAAGTCGACCCAACATTAACATCACTTATCAGCCCTTTAACATATTTATATTAACTTAATCATCACATCTTAAAACTAAAAAACATATTGGTCTCAAGCCAGCATTATCTTGACCAAAAATTAACATTACAATTACTCTATAAATTGGGTGCTACTTTGGAAGAAAGAGGAAATAAGTAGTAAAGCCATACACTGGGAAGTTGGGGGTATGCCTCTTGAAAAACTTTTGTAATTTTCACTGACAATGGTGCATTCTGATGATAGCTGAGGCCATTTTTGCACCTTTTAAATATTTTTTATACATATGGGAGTGCAGTTTAGGGTGTATGATTGCACCCATCACACTCTCTCTCTCTGCCTACACACACTGAAGCTGTAATCTTTATCTTAAATATAATTCTGACACTGACACTTTGCTAAATCCCAAGAAGACAACTCTTGAACTTAAATCATCACACTAGTCAGCTTTCACCATAATGCAGTACCACCTATAATGATTTCTCAGTTACACAAAAGATATCTAAGTTGTCTTGGTAGAAAGGAAATGTACATACATTACGTTTAAGAGAGGAAGAGGATATTCTTATATAGTTTTAAAACTCTTCAGTACATCATGAAGAAAAAATCCTGTATAAAAACTTATTTAAGCTATACTTGTTATATAATGTTCAAAAATTAGCCTCCATACCTTTAATGGCCAATTACATGCATGTGACTACTTTTACATTGCTAGAAAATTTCACAAGTCTATTAAAAATGAATTAGGATATTTCTTGTTATGTGAAACTAACATAAATAAAATTTAATTTCTTGAGTTGCAGCCTGTGTTGACAGCAGTGTTCCTTATGGCATAGTCAAAAATGGTTACCATTAGTTAATAGATGTAAACGTTTAACAATTTGGTATAACTGTTTAATGAAAATTCAAGTTCCAAACTACTTTAGTGGTAATATTATGATTACAAATCAAGAGTTTCAAATATACTGTAACTTCCTTGAAAGCAAATAAGTTAAGAATAATCTACAGATTTAATACCTGACAAAAAACATTTACTGGCAATATTTTTTTTTCTAAATTTAAATATTTCTAATCTTCTAGCTTTATAGTTTAAATTCAAAATATTTTAAAATTAAATTACACTAATTTTGGAAAAGCCACACAAAACTGTACAATTGTAATGAACTGAATAATAAAAAATCAACCTAGATCTATGATGTATTCTGTCTATATTAATAAGCTATCTAGTTAAAGGCTGAGAAGTGACAATCATTAAGAAATTCTGAGCAAAACCATGCTTCTCGGTTTGTTTGTTTATAATACAAGTGTCGTAAATCTAGCAAACGAGTTTTTTTTTATGCTGGAGCTGACCGTGCGATTGCAGCTTCGATCAAAAGCATGCTAATTATAACGATAATTAAACAAATAAAACACAAAACAATAATCATGGCAAGAAACTACAGCAAGAAAACACAACAAAAAAAGTAAAATCAGTAATATGAACATATTAAAAAATGTATAATTTAAATGAAGACTGTATGTTGTTCAGTGTTGGAGAGTGCTGTTTGATGTGGAGGGTTTCTTTAGTCAAGAATTCCAGGTCAGTATTAGACTTGCAGAGGATAGAGAAATTTGATAGTATAAGTTGATGTCCTGTTTCTTCACTATGTTGCCGTATAGAGGAAACACAGCTGTTACTAAATTTTTTTTGCGTTGACACCTGCTCATTTAACTTTTGGTCTGTTCTGTACAGACAATACTGAAGACGTTTATCTATGTCCCCTTTTTGTTAATAAACAATGTAGTAT
>NW_013665968.1:473002-496820 GCF_000517525.1 Limulus polyphemus | reverse complement strand
AGGACATTAACCGATGCTATCTAATTTATCTATCCTCTACAAGTCTAATACGGACTTGGAATTATTGATTAAAGAAACCCTCCACATCAAACAGCACTCTCCAACACTGAACAACATGCAGTCTTCATTTAAATTATACATTTTTTAATATGTTCATATTACTGGTTTTACTTTTTTTTGTTGTGGTGTTTTCTTGCTGTTGTTTCTTGCCATGATTATTGTTTTGTGTTTTATTTGTTTAATTATCGTTATAATTAGTATACTTTTGATCGAAGTTGCCAATAATTTCATTTGTGGTTCTCTCTTGTTGAAGCTGTAATCGCTCAACCAGCTCCAGCATGAAAAAAAAAAGACTGGTTTTCTAGATTTACGACACTTGTACTATCTAGTTAAAGTTTTGAAAATTAGTATAAAAATACATACTAATGATTGTGACCTACTGTATTGCACCTACTTGTGAACAATTGTGGTTTGCCTAGTTGCATACTACTATACCTTACCTAGTTATAAACTACTGTATCTTACCTAATTGTAAATTACTGTATCTCATCTAGTTGTGAACTATTGTATCTTGCATAACTGTAAATTTCTGTATCTCACCTAGTTGTGAACTACTGTATCTTACATTTTACTATATATGTATCTATGTATGTGACCGAAATAATATACATGATGTGACGACATCTGTTGAACGTCACCAGAAACAAAAATTAATAAAAAAAAATTCACACTTTGTGTATTCAAGATTCAGACAATTAGAAAAATAACTGTGGTATGTGAAACAACCATTTCTTTATCACAGTACACAACTTTCAATAACAGTACTCTCCTCACAAGAACACGGCTTTCACTGGGACTGTACACGAGGGTTTGATTATATATCTTTATTGATGTAATTCATAAATATAATACTAAAAAAATGGAGTTCTTAAGAAAAAAAACACTTTTTAAATATGATACTACTTTTAATATATACAAAATATTGCAATTTATATCAGCTCAATCTGAACACTTTTTCCCAATGCAATACTTCCCAGAAAAATTCTTTTTTAGAAAATGTTCACTTTTTCAATGATGTATGAATACTACAATTAGTAATTACTAGCACAAACAGTCACTTGTAGGGAAGCGTTGCTGTTAGTAATTGTAAACTAGTGTATCTCATTTGCTTGTGAACTACTGTATCTTATTGAATTGTAAGACACTTTATCCTACCTGTCTGACATCTCTGGAATAATAAAATCTTGTCCGGATTGATGATCTGAAAGCAAGATCCACATTCATGAATTATGATCAACATAATGAAATAATTATAATTTTCACGTTAGACAGAAATTCTTAAACTCCGATCATTATACAGTGGATCAAACAAGATACTTTATTGAAAATAATGGTTTTTAAGTTTACACATATTCATATTTTGAAAGTAACTGATGTATTAAGAAGAATGTCAATAAAGCTGACATTTGCCAACTGAACCTATCCAGTATTAAAGGGTGTTTTCATTATTTGTTTAGTTTTAGCTTATTTATTGCTTAACTCAATTATCAAATGCAAATGTAAATTACTGACAGTTATTTTTGTATTCACAAGTAAGACAGAAAATAAGTACCTCTAATGATTATATTTACTGGCCATAACCCTTAAGATTAAGCAATACAGGTCTAGTACATATAACTACTGCTAGGGTAAATAATTAAAGTTAGATTTTTTTTTCCAGTGATTAACAGATGACAGTAAAGTACTTGAGACAAGTTCAACATTAACCTCTGGGAACAAACATATAAAATTAATAAAACCAGCAAGTGGCATAAGAGGACAGTGACATTCATCTGGATGTACTTTTCAACTGATTTCAGTAACAACAAAGTGTCTTAAAAATGTTTATGTACAGTGTTCGACATCATCTTATTCTGTTTCCCTAACCAAAAATATTTTATCACTTGATCCTTATATGTAAGTAAACAAATGCATAAGAAGTGTTGAATACAATTTTTAAAATTGCAATTTGCCATCTTGAAAGATTTAATGAAATATGTTTAGAAAACATGCAATTATGTCATTTTACACAAGAAATATAAACAACGAATCTAGAGCCAAGTACAGGTTAGTGGCTAGCATACTGTACTATTAATTCAAGGTTCCTTGTTCATTATTACCACAAAATAAATTGTGCTCTGCATTTTAGGGACATGGGAGAATTATACTTAAAAGAGTGATGATGATCAAATTCTACTATTCAGTCTGACTAAAATAGTCTAAGAGTTGGTGGTGGGTGGTGTTAACTAGTTGTCTTTCTTCTAGTCTATCACTTCAAAATCAGGCCTTGTGTAGCTTTGCACAAAATTCAAGAAACATACAAAGGATACAAAAATGTGAAGAAAATCAAATGGAAAGTACTAATTTTCAGAATATAGGTAAACATATTGTTTAAAAAAAGAAAATTTAAGGATGTGAATGCGTAATCTGCAATGAGTATTAGGATAAAAAAAACAACTAAGTTAAATTGTATTATATTCTACACTATTTCATAATTTGAAATTATAATTATATGAATACTACAGACTTTGCTTACTTCAGCAGCAATATGTCAAAAAGTACATTGGTTGTTGAATGATAAATATACATTGTGATAATTAAGAAAGAAAGGTAGAAACTTATTTCCTTTTGGTCAAAATGTATGTTATGCCATATTACAGAATTATATTCAAAATTTAATTAAACAACTTTATTATCAATGTATATTAATAAACTTGGAATCAAATGTAGTTTATAATTCATACTTTTATATCATCTAAGTTCCAATTTCTTAATTTCAAATGGAAATATTAAAATAAATTCTCAATCTGCATCTCTCCGAGTAACGACTCAGTGGTACTCTCACTTCTCATTTATAGCTTTTTTCTTTTCCCTTATAATGCTCTCAGATTGTTCAACTCATTAGAAATACACACTACAGACACTGAGAAGCCAGAATATAAAATTTCAGCCTCTTCTTGATTTACTGACATTTCATTATATTTTTTCAACCCATATGACATACCTCACTAAGTCTGTCTTTCAAGAATTGTCTATAATTCTTTCACAATGATATTGGACATGTTTATAACCTATAAAAAGAGCACATTCTGAACTAAATAAATCAGATGATTGCTTTTGTTTTAGCAGTCAAAGCTGATAGTTTCTGAGGACAACTTGATGAGTGTATACCAAACACCTTGCCTCAAGCAATGATGGATTTTAATATATTAATAACTCAGTTAGAAAGCCAAATAAATTATATTAATTTTGGGGCATTCTATTCTAAAGCATGATGTATATTTTGTGTTCTAAAATGAATATCTGAAAGTTACGTAAATTAATTTTTGGACGAAGAAAAGGCCTCAAAGATAAAGTAAGCATTAAATTTCTTGTTTTTTTATGAATATTTCTATATTTATTGTTGTAGCTTTTTAATAAAATTAACTAAAATGTAAAAAGTAGAGCCGTATTCGGTTACATAAGAAAACTTAAATGAAGAACTTCTCAAGGAATGCATGTGAGCTACCTTCATGTGAAGTAAGTTGATAGTTTCTTTACCTTAAGATCTCCCCATTCTCAACAGGTGATTTAATGCTTCATTAAGTAGTTAAACACAGTTTTAAAAAAGAACAAAAAACTGAATAAAAACAGTAACATTAGATGCCTAAAGCTTTTAGGATAAATTATTGTAATTGTCTGTTATAATCTGCAGTTATTCTGGATTAAAAAAAAAGGTATATCGGATTTTATTTCATATTTTTCACCCTTTCATTCTCATGATTTTACTAAATTTACGCTAGAAAAAATAAAAGATAAAATATAAAGTTTTATCTAAAGAAAACTTATAATACTAATTAAGGAAGTCCAAGAGGTAGGACAAATGAAGTATGAAAACTGTAAGGAGAAAATATTTTTTTATTCTTAAAATGAAAATCACCTTGCACTTAAATTTACTGAGTAAAGGCTTCAGAAATTCACTTACATATCTTTGATGGAAACACTTTTTTAAAATTTCTGATTTTTGGTGAACAACAGATTTGTAATGTTTAATAAAAGCTTGCCAAATTTTATGAATATATGTGTGTACTATATTCAGAATTATAGTGAAAATTCCAGTAAACATTACTATATGTAGTTTCACTAACATGACAGCCCAATGGACTAATACCATACACAAAGGGTTAGTTATGTATTAGGGCTTAAAGAAAGCATTTCCTCAATATGTATCACTCTAGTGGTATGCACAAAAATGTAAAATAATGACAACTGTTTTCAATGGTTATAAGAAGTAAGTCTTTGCTTAGCCCTCTCCACATTGCATATTTCAAATTCCAAGATATGTTCATCAACAACAATCCATACCTTCATGTGGCTCCACATAAACCTTTTCCACACAGGTCATGGGTCAAAGGCATTCAAAATTTTATTGTACTACTATCTTATGAATTTATGTCAATAAATGTGGTATCAAGTTGTAGATTATAATTCATATTTTAGTATTATACATTAGTTAATTTCTTAATTTAAAAGTAAATATTAAAAACACACCTAAACATCAATTTTTATGTGTCACGTGGTATGTTGAATGCTGCACTGGTTCATATTAGAAGTTTGTGATGTCCAAATACAAAGTCTATAGTTTCTTACAAATTAGGAACTCCAATTACTGATATTGACAAGCTGGAATAAAAAATAAGAACCTGCTAGCATTTCTGTTTGCTGAGATATCGCTCATGCACTGAATCAAAAACAGTGGCCCCACCCACCTTTTTCCACTTTTGGAAACACTTCCTCATATACAATTAATTCCGTCTGTGAAAAGTGATTAACCAATCGATAGCTCAGAATGTCCCCCAAGTGGCTTTCTCAGCCATTTTCAATTATTACACTTTACACAAGTTGGTAAGTTGAGTCTTAATCTGCTCGAAATTTCATATTTTTTTAGACCCAAATACAGCTTAGTTATTAAGTTTGATAAATTATAGTGGAATTCTATGTATCGATATAGTAATTTATGATTTTTTTGGCTATTTCAAATATATATATAAAATCTAAAAAAATTATTTCGTTTCATGTCCTCCATGTCCAAAATTTGACAAGGTGTAGCAACATACAGCAAGCAGCAAATGAGTACAAAGGTCGTAACTTGACGATATAATTGTTTGCTATGCTTATTTATTGTTGACAACTAGGATTGGAAATGAAGTAACAACATTAGTGTATAAATGTAATTCCTATATGTTATTTTTCCATATTATGAACAAAGTATCTCAATGGGGCTCTTTTACTACATCAAGTCTGGTATCCCAGGAGGAGAAATTTCCAACAGTAATTAACAAAAAAACATAACACCATATAGTCTGCTTTTTCCACCATTTCAAATGCTTCAAGTTATCTTGCTATTTTCTGAGCAAGACTGCAATTACTAAACAAAAACAGATCAAATCAATTTGAAAGAAAAGTATTTTTTGGAATAAAATATTTAAACAAACTAATACTTTATAGGAAACAAAATTTTAATAAATTAATATTGATAACTTTATATTTGTATTTTTTCATGTTTCTTCAAATATTTAGTGACTTAAAAATACCCCAAAGTTCTAAAATAATAATACTCCTATAAAGTAGTCAAAACATAGTCCTAATTATTGTTAATACGGAATAATTTCACTGGGTTTTAAATTTTTAAAATTACAAATATGGTTATCAAACAATGATAATTTTACATTATTTTGTTTTTTGTACTATAACTTTGTTCATATGAGGGGTCCCCGCAAAGTTTGTGGCCTGACCTAAAATAAGAGATGCTGGTTCAACTATGATTTATTTTTAACACAATCCCCCCCCCCCCTCCGAGTCTATACACTTGCATCAGCAGTGCTTTAAGGACTTTATGCCATTCTCAAAGCACTCTTCTTCATGGCCTTCAATCCATGACTGGACAGTATGTATGAGTCATCATCACTCTGACATATTCAACCTTTCAGAAAGATTTTAAGGTTACAGAAGAGAAAAAAGTCACTTGGAGCTAAATCTGGTGAATGCAGGGGCATGATTGAGCAATTCAAAGCCAGCATCATGGATAGTGTTCAAAGCAACATACAATTTGTGTGCTGGGGCATTGTCCTGATGGAAAAGCACACCTTTTTTGAGCAATCCTCTTCTGTTTTCCATAGTTATGAATCTAATGAAACCTTTGGAGTAGGTATTGGCTTTCAAAAATTCGATTCCACTACTGCTCAGGTGAAAATATTTTTGGGATCCATCTGGTACTAACCTTACCCATGCCCAAACTGTCACTCAAAATGCTTACTGCAGTACTTCTACTGATTCCCACTTCCTCTACTAACTTTCTAATGGTAATTATTCTATTATATATAACCAGATCATGAATTTATCTACAATTTCTGTTGTGGTCAATGTCAAGGGCTCAGATCATCTTCACATGATTGTCTACTGCCCTTAAACTCAGCACACCACTTCTTCACTGTTGAATATGCTGGAGTATCCTCTCCTAACATTACTTCCTTGTTCTGGTGGATTTCTTGCAGTGTCATCATCTTTTTTAACAAAATATTTGAGCCTGGCACAAAGTTAGTCTTTTCCATGGAATTTAACACTGCTCACTTCTTTCCTTCAAAGTTCCAAATCACACAAAATAAAGTTAAGTTATATGTTGTTCAAACTTAATATTTATAAGAAAAAATCACACATTCCAATTTTCTTTTTAGGTCAAGCCACAAACTTTTCAGATAACCCTCATATGTTTATTTTCTAATTAAAACCTTTAATGTTATTCAAAATATTGAAATTTAGAGCACAAGTTAGCTGTTTAACAATGACTCTCTCATTCTGCATCGTTACCAACTAACCACAGTTAATTTTTACTTTTACGAATGAAAATTACATCTTATTCTTACATTAGTAACACATCATACTCTTATAAATATTTTATACAAAGCATAATTTTTTCTATTGATTTATAATAAATTTCATAATGAAAAACAAAAAGTTTTCATTGACGTCCTACCTGGTTTTCTACCACAAAGATAATAGGCCAACCTATCAGTTAGTTCATACTGACATTCAACAAGCCTGTCTACCAAATCTGTATGTCCAGCATCCCTGTTGTATATCAAAAACATGTTAGATTTACTTTTACTTTAAAAAAGCAATCAAGACATCTCACTTCCCAAACAAAAAAATAAGTTTATTTAAACTAAAATAACTTAAGAGAAACACTTAAGTATTTATAATAATATTTTACCTTATATAAAAAATTAAAATGAGATAAACCATTAAGTATTGATTCAACAGTTGAACTCAGTGATACCTAAAGGGTCAACTATTTTCATCTGATAGGCCAAACAGAGTTGTCAAAATATATGGAATGACTTATTAAAATGATATGAGCTCATGGAATGAATAAAAATTATCACTTGTAGTGACACAAATTATGTAGGTTCAGTTTTATAATTCAGAACATTGAAAATGTATACAAAAAACTTATATTTCATTGTATGGTTTAAAATTTGCAGTTTTTTCTTTGTTGTCAGATATGATACAGAATATACATATGCAACAATAAACTTGATTGTATTTATAACTAAGTTCTAAATATAATGAGGTTCCAACTATAATATTTATTGTTTACCTATTATTGGCTGATAATTCCCGTTTCACCCTGTACTTAAGCTTTTTAAAGGAACACCGAATTTTTGTAAGAAAGCTAACTTCTAGGGGTAATGTAAAATCATTTACACTAGAATAATGATTTTTTTATTACTACTAGTTAGTGATATTTATAAAAGTGGAAACTCCATTTGAAACTATGTCATCTCAGTGAATTTGGATGACACCATTGTTTTGGTTTTCGAGTTATCACGTAATAAAAAAGCAGCAGCAGAAAGAACAAGAAATGCAAACCTTTTCCTATGATATTTACAGACATTCACAGAACTTGTGACTCAGTCATTACATAGATATTGTTATAAAAAGAAACACTGTAAAGTATTGTAAAGTTCTGATGATCTATTGAGAAGATATTTAAAATACCATTTCGATGAACAAATGAGCCATCCCTACATTGGCAATGCTACCACCTGCCTGATATTTTATGTAGATCATGCATGTTTCAAATTACATTAAACATTTGGAGAGCTTTGTTAGAGGTTGATACTGAAACAAGTATGCTGTAAAAAAAAAGTTTCAGATTCTGTGTTTAGTGAAAACAAAAATGTGAAATTTATACAAAAAATTCTAAGACTTATTAGGAAAAATTAGTGTAATAACAATAGAATAAAAACAATTATATTTTAATATATCTTAATGTAAAGTTATTGTGATCATTATGATGTGGACTTTTTGCTTGATATAACTCCAAGTTAGTTCCAATCAAAGTCAAAGTTACATATTGTGATAAGGTTCATTACAAAACTTGCTCACACAAATAACAGGGGTAAAAATGTTACTGGTTAATAAACAAATAAATATCTGATTATGTTCTCTTGGCATTCTTGAAAGAAAAAAGCATAAACCTTTTAGGGTCAGGACCTTTTGTTTTCAGGGTCAATGGAGTTATTACATAAATAATATTTTTCCTTGGCCTCATGAATACTGCATTGCAATCACAGCCTATTTAATGATTAATACAGTATTCAAATTTGTAAGTATCAACTTATTGATTTTTTTATTTTTTTTATTGTAACTTGCCATATGATTAAAAAGCTGGCAAGACTTAGTGTATAAAGGATAGCGATTGGTTAGTATTTGTCTCATAATAGGAATTTTGTAGGTTCGAGATGTGTTTGTGCCTGTCGTAACTTTCACCACAACACAAATTCATTAAAATTAGAGGTATGGTGTTACTAACATAACACATATACAATGTACAAAAAATAAATGTATAGTATATTTAACATTAAAAGTGAATAAAGTTAGGGAAAATATAACTTACAATGTAACAAAATGTAAAAACATTCTTATTCAGAATTGAAGAATACAGTTATAAAACTATATATTAGAAACATAAAACAATTTAAAACATACAGTATATTTGCACTTTATTTAACATTAAAGTAACCCAAGAGTTGTAGGTAGGTGTTGCCAGCCAGTTGCCCTTCTTCAAGTCAGCAGTTCAACATTAGGGACAGTGGCAGATAGCCTTAGCAGTTTTGCTATAACTCAAAAAGAATGGTATAAAAATAATACCCTGGTGGCTAAAATGTCGGACAAATTCGGTGGCAACAAGAACTAAACCTAGACACTCAAATAATGAGGTAGCCCCTCTAATCACCGGGCTTTGCCGTACTAAAGCTGAAAAAACTAGAATTACTAATTAAAAAGCATTACAGCACTAGAAATCTGAGTTTTGATACATAAGGTGGACAAAGCACAGGTAGCCCACTGTGTAGCTTTGTGCCTAACAACAAACATAATGGTAATATTTTTCAATTACGTTGATAGTTTGAATAATCTAAATAGTAATAATCTGAAAACCTAATTTCAATTATTTTTATGCATCATGATAGTTATCAATTCAGCTGAACAAATCTCAATTAATAGAAAACAACAATGAAAAATCATAATGACAATATTTCAGTTATTGGATAGTTGGAATAATCAAAAACAGTTATATGTGGAAACATGTACTAATTATTTTTGCGACATTAATCGATTTAATCATAATTTCATTTAATTGATTATTTTACATCACACAAGTCAATGTAACTGATGCTCATAGGTTACTGATTATATTGATTAATATAATCCCAGCTCTACCACAAAGAGTAATAAATACTGTGTGTTTAACATATAATCTTAACCCATGAAATATTAACATATTTGTCAATATATAAGCACAAAACAAAACTGGCTGTGTTCATTACCTAGCATAATCAACAGGGGTTTTTCCATATCTGTCCTGAGCTGCAGGGTCAGCACCATAAATGAACAACAATTCCACCTGAGAAGATTGACCAGTTTTTGCAGCTAAGTGTAATGGAGTATTTCCCCTTTCCTGGAAATTATGGTTTTCAAAATATAAATAACATATACATTCCTTACTTTTTAAACTTTAAAAAACAACTGTTTTGAAATTACATAAGTTTATTTTCCTTTTTACAAGAAAAAAGAAGCTGGATTCACTATGGAAGTCAATTGGAGTAAACTGCTGCAGCTGCCAATTCAAAAAAGGAAAGTTGTAATTTGTAGTATCCACTCAAAGCAAGTTTACAAAAAAAAAGTGCTTGCTTTTAGCTTCAAGCATTTACTTATTTTAAAGCCATGTTTATCAAACTGCATTTATTCATTATAAGAAAATTAAGTACTACAAAAAAAAAAGAAAGTAAAATAAAAAACAAAAGAAATAAATCAGTTCTTTAAATGCCCAATTTGTAAAGCATTCAAAATGCAGTTTCAAAACTCACAAGACAAATCTTTAAAAATTTGATATAAAATACACTGGTTACAGTAGAGTAAAATACATTTTTATGTTTAAATATCCATTCACTGATTTATTGTTCCATGCGTTCTAAGATAATACAATGTCATTCAACTATAAACAATTATTTACCCATCTTTTACAAAACAGAGATATTTTACAAACAAATCTGAAATTTGAAGCTTACTGGGTGGATATAGTTTGGGTCAGCTCCACGAGACAAAAGTCGAAGGCTAGTTTCTAGGTTGGCTGTTCGAACACTGGAGTACAGTTGCTTTTGGGTAAAAAGACATTTGTACTGATAAACAAGATAACTCAATGTAAGTTATAAGATTTCAAGTTAAGTTCTTCAAAAAAAACAAAATTTAAAAGATTTTAAAGAGTATATGCTTTAAAGCTGCTTTGCTTTTAAATTTGAAAAGTAAAATCAAACTATAAAAGAATGGTGGACTACATAAGTAATATTCAGAGCAAGCCTGGCCTACTCAGAGTAAAATATAATGTCAATAGATACTATTTCCTTTTTATATTTATTATTATTCATGCAGTATTCTATAATTCTATGGCACAAACATCAGTTTTTGTTTCATTTTTATGATATTTATACTACATTTAGTTTTCAATTAAAACAAACACTGACTATATTGGTACTACCTATTCTGGTTTGCTCACACATTCTGTTTTTGTCCGTGATGTGGATACTTTAGTTGTATCAAAGAAAAAAATTAAAGCTATTAAGCTTGCATTACATAGTTAACAGCAGGGGTGAAATTCTGCTAGTACTCAGTACCAGAACTTATTTTATTGCTAGTACTTAGTACCTGGACTTATATGATCTGCTTTTCATCCAGTTCATATGCTTTCCATTGTACTGTCAGAAAGCAGACATTTCATGACTCACAGAACATAACAATCATTAAATATTCTTCAAATGGATGAGCAAATGATCTAACAATGTTAGTTCTTGTTGCCAACAAGATCACGAGGAGAGGTTATTTAGCAGCTTTGATATCAATGATTATTAAACTAATCTGGTAGCCTGGTGTGGCACTATGATTTGTAATGATTGGTCAATAACAATAAATATATCCAGATGATGTATTTCACCGACTAATGTGCTGTGATCAGTACCCACCCCTGATATTAGCATGACTAATTCTATGACAACAATATATTTACATTGTAAGTAGGTTATATAACTCTTGTGAAAGTTCTTTACAAAAATGAAACTAGTGGATGAAATTGTTTGAAATTTGACACAAACTTTTCTAAAAGTATGTAGTTTCAGAAAAATATTATTTTTTTTATTTTTTCTAGTATTTTAATAAAAGATTCATTAACGTAGATATTTGCACTCACACTCTGAATAGTTCACCTGCAAGATGATTTTTTTATTTTGAGTATAAAAATACTATTTATTACCTTACAGTTTTCAAATTTTATTTGCATAATCCCTAGAACCTCTGAAATGAATATCAAAAGTTTTTTTTAAGGTAAATGTTTATATTTTATTTTCTATTTTCTCTACCATATCACTAACTCTAGCTATGATTATCAACGTAAAGTACATTGAAATGTTTAAAATTAAGAAATGGAAATATATACTTACCATTATAGAATAGTCTTAAAATATCTTCTTTGGATCATATGTGCAATTTCACATCTTTATCTTTTTACTTATGGTTTACTTTTAATGTTTTATTTTCCTTTCCAATTCTTTGTCTTTTATTATTTATGTTGCTACACCAACTGATGCCTGTGGGCCATTATACACATATGATGGGCAGACTCTAGGCATAGATGCATTTACCACATGCAAAATGACACTTGCACATACTAATTTTTATAAGCATTCACGGCGAGTCAACCACAATTAAATGTAAAAAAATCATTAAACCATTGAAATATGAATTTTAAAACACAAATAATACATAATTAATTAAAATATAAATGCAATTTAACTGTATCAATCTGATATATATAAGGTGAGCAATATATAGTCTAGAGCTAGGGACACCACTCTAGACAATGGACTAGCCTTCTTTTCTACTTAACATGTACAAACCCAGATACTGCTAATTCCAACAAATAGCATGAAATCTGCTCTTTCTATTGGTTATAAACATGCCATTCAACTTAAAACTGTTGCTTAGCTACACAGCTTCTACTTTGATAGTGGCATGGCTTATCTTTGACTCTGGAAATTTTACAACAGTTTTTATCCAATTCTAGTTCTTGACAGTACTTAAATTACTTCTAAAGAATCTCAAATTTGTATTTTGACTATCTGAAGAAAGACAGTCTACATTCTCACACTTGTTCCTCCTATATAGCTCTAAAGTTGAGATTTTGAACCAAGGTCACAAAACATACTGAAATTTTAATTATTGTTTAGAGGTTTCTTTTGAAATAAAGGAATTAAAACTTATATAAAACTTTGAATTAGAATGTACTTGATAATAATAATAATTTCATTACAATACACTTATAGTAAAGTGGTTTAATTAAATTTTGAATGCAACTCAGTAGACTGCACAGAAAGGGGTGTAAAAATGGCATTGTCATAGGGTTAGTCTTTTTTTTTTGTCACTCAACAGAATGAAGAAAACAAAACATAAAATTTAAATTTATGAATTTTTTTATTTACTTCCTTGTTTAATATATATTTGTTTTGTTAAAACCATCAAACAACGATTGCAGGTATTTTGTTCTTTTAAGTAAACTATACTATAAATTACATCTATGTGCAAGATCTTTTGTTGTACACACATACAAGTACTGATATTATTTTGTTGAGAATTTCATTCCTGGTTTACAAATAACAGAAAATATATAATTATCATAGACTGTTTTTAAACATTTACATATAAAGCATAAATTTTGCTAATAAACACACAAGTTTCTATAATAATGCCACTCATAAAAATTATGATTATTTCATATTAAATGAATTTTTGCAGGCCATGTATTTTTTACTTGACAAAACATTTATGGAATACAGTCAACATATCTTTCACAAAATACAAAGAGTACCTACAGGACTTTGAAATTTCATACTTAAGAAATCTTATTGAAAAAGGCTACAATAATAAAACTTTGCACATTAATCATGTGGTTGTAGATATTCTTATACTTAATTACCAAGATTTTCCTAACACAATTGAACAAATTTTTCCATTTAAACTCACTCTTGGAAAAGTTCTTTCACTAAAAACAAAGTATAGTACTTATATTCATATATTACCATATTATTCTAACATTCAAGTTCAAAGTTTTCAATAAAATGGATGCTTTTACCCTTGAAGTTATAAACTTTCAAGTTCCATATACAAATATTCCATAAAATTTGTGTTACAGTGTTTACTACACACAGCATATTAGATTCAATAGAATTTATCTACATTACAAGACTTTGTAGACAGAGCTTGTAAACTCTATTACATTTTGGTTACCAAATTCATTTACTTTTGCAAGAAATTTGACAGTTTTCTTGCTATCAGTTATGGGTTTAAAAATTTTAGAGAATATCACTACCTTTTCAAAACGTTCATATATATACCTTAACTTTAAAAATTGTTTACGTTAATACTGAACCACTGTAGTGTATTTATCACCATTAATTCTACTCCCATTAGTTTAAGCTCTTACTATATACAGTATTGAGTACATTGTTGTAAAACAATTTTAAATATGGAAATAATCAACTCATGTGGAAATCATAGCCAATATAAAGTCTCAGTGGTAAGGCCATGTATCAGAACCACATTTTGACACAGTCTATTTGGTACAAGACGATACCGTATATTTTCTAAGTGGAAAGTTGTTCAAGCAAACACCTCTTAAATTGGCTTCTGATTAGCTCTGTCCAGGACGTGCTTCAGTAATAAGAAATTAATAGTTTCTTGCAGGAAAGACAGTACATGATGTCCAGAAATAGAAAGCTGTCTTTCCTGTTGGCAAATAGAGTAAATTCCCAGGATTTCTCCATTCAAGCATGAAGGGATGAAGGTCATGTGAAAGTGAGTGATATGTCTAACAATGCAGTGAAATTTAGGTCTGATAAAATAGCTGCTGATGTAAAGAGAGCAGTTCACAGGCAAAACCCTTAAAAGACAGTACTTCACCATTCGGTTGGATGAAAGTAGCAATATTTCCAACAGCATCAACCTTGTATTCATTCAATATAAATTCAGTGACAAAATTCACAAAAATATTTGTTTTGTAAATTACTACCAATGCACAATACATCTGAAAGTCTTTTTGAAGTGGTTAATGATTTTATTAAAAGTCATGACATCCTCTGAACAAATTGTGCTGGTCTTGGTACAGATGGTGCAAGAATTATGTGCAGTAAACATAACAGATTAATTACATGCATCCAGTTTGTGGCATAAGCAGTTTAATGTACCATTTACTGCCCTTTGTGTTGATAACAGAATTAAGCATCAGCATCTTGTTTTGCACACTTAGATGTATTGGATATCAGAAGGAAAAGTACTCAATTGCCTGTTTGAGTTATGTGCTGAAGTAACATTGTTTTGCAGGATACCACTTTTGACCCAAGTATAAAATAAACTACCAAATAAATTTGGCATCAAAACATAGTTAATAAATTAAATTTTAATATTATATAACTTTACTTTATTAATCTTATAAGTGAATACTATACAAAATCCTCAATCTCCCTTAGTATGAGAATCATGACATTTGTTTTCTAGGTCTTCACTCTTCTTTAATTTATTTACCACCCCTCTCTGAAGTATTGAATTTAACATAAATCACCCATTATAATACAGATATTACTAAGTCAAAATATAAATTTTATAGCCTTCAATCTTATTTGTTTATGCAGTCATAAATTAGAAATTCAGACCCACTAGCCATGCCCACCTGTCGTAATCTCTGTTTCACAAATTGCCAATAATTCTTTCTGATGTTTCATACTATATTATTTATAACCAATAGAAAGGCAAAGTTTTAATCTACCAAATGACATATAATGCTACCTTGTTTTCAGTGCAGAGTAGTCATCTTTGTCCTCAATTGAAAAGTTTATTTGTGGTGTTCAGATCGAGCAGCTAAGGGATTTAAATTAAACCTTTTGTCTTAGTTAAAAAGTCAGTTAAAATTATAATAGTAATAGGACATTGTTTGGTTTGTGCATGATCTTATTGTGTTATTAGGTGCATTATTTAAGTAAATAAAAATTTTGTGAACTAGTACCATTAATATAATAAAGTAGGTTTAAATTTCATTGGGAACCAATAGCAAAGAAAAACACAAAAAAAACAAGAGGTCAAAGGTAAGTACTATATTTCCTGTTTTTCATGTATATTCTTTATTTATGGCTATAAAAGTAATTCAAATGTAAAAATTAGAAAGTTATTAGGTTAGATTAGGTAAGATAATGAAAAATAATGATAATTAATAAAAATTCTTCAATAGGGTAATATGAATTACTTGTTTGCCAAGTGATTTACAACTTCAGTGGTAGGATTATTAATTAGACATGGTTTGGAGGGCAATAAAACAATAAAATTAAGTAGAAAACAGATGTAGACTGTTAAAAGCCTTAAGCTATTTAGGATAAACATTTGTAGTTTTCTGTTACAATTTAGTTATTTTGGAAAGGAAAAAAAAAAAGAGTAATTTAGATTTATTTAATTTTATTTTATGGTAGTTACAAGGACAGTCAAATCAACTGAGTCCATATAAAGTAACAGAAAATAACAGATAAGATATAAAGTTTTACAAAAAAAACATTTGATATTTATTAAGTTTTATGGGTTATGCAAATACAATTTCAAAATTTTTAGATGAAGAAGAGTATTTTTAATCTTAACATAAAAATCACTTTGCATTAAAAGCAGTCAACACTTTAGTTCCATATATAAATAAACAAATCTTTAGTAAAAATACTTAATTAAAAAATCTGATTTTTGTGTACAAGAGACTTGTAATGTTTACTGAAGGCCTGCTGAATTTTGTGAAGATACACAAAACATATTAAAAGTTATAGTATGGAAACTCTGATGGTTACTTTGTGGTTATGTGGTTGGTCAGGTTGACTGATCCTGTATGGAAAAAGTTAATGATTTTGCCATATAAAATACAAAAGGTTATAAAGAAACACCTTCAATGTATTAGACTGCAGTTTATAGAACACTTTCCTTTGCCTGATGCTAGCAATAACTGAATTAGGAATCTATTTGCCAAGGAAGTGCAAACACACTTATTATTTGGTTTATAGTCAAATCATCTGTGTAAGGTGGCTTTTTTTGAATATATAAATGGCTTTAGCTAAATGGTTGTTACTATCTTAAACTGCTCGAAAAACTTTTGTCAACTAAAGAAAGTAAAAAATCTTGGACTGGTATATTACACTACAGGGAGCTTGTACTGTATTTCAAGGGATCTATTATTATTAAAAAACATTCGGTTAGTCCTAGTCCTACCAAATACACATTTGAAAAAAGTTTAATGGAATATCCAATAAAACAATTTTAACAAAAATTATTTTCTGATGCACCATATCCATTTCTTAGCAATAAGCAAACACTAGAGCAATTTCATATGTTTATAAAACTATTAAACCTCCTATCCCATGCTCATTATTTTAAATATACATGTATTTTTATTAGGGAAGAAACCTTTTATAAAGGTAATGCAGTTTGAAACATAGGAATAAAATACACAAAATGTATGTAGACAGTTAAAATGGTAGGCCAAGGAAAGATTAGCCAATAATACTTCAGAATAAAAAAAAAATATTTTTCATAGCCTTCCCAAGTTAATGAAAGATGAAAAGTTAACATAAAGAAAAATAACAGCTGAAAATAAAGTCAAAAAATGTTTATTGGTGATTATGATCATTACACTGCAAAGTTTAAAAACTTATATGTTTAATGTTAACTTGCAAGATTAAAATTACAGAAAGTTAATTTTCCTGTCTCTGTAGAAAAAACTAATTATACATGTGAAACTAGGCTAATATTTACATGGCAAAACACAAGAAAACTTTGAAAACAGGTTATAATACAAAAACTATAAGGTATGAGGTTATGAATTAGGAAATTTAGATTTGGCAAGCTGCCATAAACAAAAAAAAAGCTTTTTCTCAGACTTAATTTGAAAAAATTCATCTTTGTTTATATTTTACTAAATGCAGGTTATCACTATCTAACTAGGAGTGAAAACTTTACATATTATTTGATAATTTATTAACCCAAAATTATGCAGAAAGTATTTTTTCATTTCATCAGTTCTTACTGAGTGCTGTAAAGAATACACTAAGGATCTTAAAATTTGGTTTTGGTTACATTAAACAAATATCATTCCCTTTTATTTTTTACAAACTAAGCAAAGAGGAGACACATACCTTATTCAAGTCTGATACTAACAAAGGACCTTCATCTCTACTGGGTCTACGAACAAAGGCTAGGTTCTGATGTTTGGCTCGAATAAAATCAGCTTTTGTTGGACTGAAACAGAGGAATCACAGAAAGTTTTGCAAAAATCACAGCAATAATTCAAAGTTTAGCTTACCTACTGTTTAAGTACATAATAAGTAGTGTTAGTCAAAAATTTACCATTATGTATAAACCAAAGAAAAAAGTGTTATTATTAACATAAAAGTTCAGTGCCTTGTAATACTATTTTTCAATGATATAATTTTTCTTCTCTTAGTGTTAAAGTACAAAATAATGCTACAACACTTAATGCATAAATCATTATGCGAGTTTTAAAGGTTAAGAAAACTTGTTGGATTAACAATGGCAAAGTAAAAAAGAAAAATCTTACTCACTGAAGAGGATCTTTGGCATTTGGTTTTCTCCGTTCACTTTTGTGTGGGCCAGGATCTAATAAAGTGTACTCCCATATAGAATTAGCACCACAACTGTACAGAGTATGAACCATCTAAAAATGAAAAAGAGTTCATAAAAACTGCATGTTATTTTACTTCTAAAAAACATTACATTAGCAAAAAATATAACAAAACTAAGTATCAGATTGTAGCTAATATTCAGCTTAAATGCTATGCCATAACAAAAGAAATTAATATGCTTTTTATTTTGATTAAAAAAAACCTTCAATTACAATATCATGTATGTGGATAAAATAGACTTACATAAAACTAACCACAAGCTACAATTACAGAGTTGATATTGAATGCGAGTCAAATTTATTATTCAGTTGAGGTTTTTCAAAAATATGGGAAATTCCCCACCTTTTTCAACACAAACAAGTTTGTTACACTAACAAATATTATTGTGTTTTTTTTTTACTCTTCAAAAATTATGTCAAACGTGACAAAATTCAATCCCCATTCACTTCCTCTTATGTGCTTTAAAACAAATTAAAATAATTAAGCTTCAATTTTATTTACAACAATTCTCATGGTAAAAGTCAATAGCTCTTACAGTAATTGTAGCATTTCTTTTGGATTTTTAACACCCAATTTTAACTCTTTGAAAAGTTATTTCATTCTTAGTCTAACCAACACTAAAACCGAGATACCAGTAGAAAGTTAATATGGAAACTAGTGTAAACATCAAATACCACTTTTAATACTAATAAACATTCATACCAAACAAAGAAATAATGTTCCTGAAAAACATACAGAGAGATTTAACAGAAGTTAAGAAATATAAAGAAAATAAACTTACAAGAAATTGTAAACTAAAGTACATAAATACCTATACAACAGATTAACAGCAATGTTTATACTATGAATGTGTGTAAAACTCCAGATCTTCCAAATGTTAATTTATGTTAAGTATATGTAACTGATTTAGAGATGTTATTTCATTTAAAACAAAAATTTTAAATATTTCTCTCTGAACTATTTGCCAGAATGAAACAGGGTAATTTTTTTAACTTGCAAAATTGCATTTAGCCTAAATCACAACCTTGATTTCTCTTATTGTCTTTCACTAATGACAGCATTTGCTTTAGGCACACAAGCAACAAATACTTACAGATAACTGAGATGGACACCAAGCACCCTTTTTTAGTGACTTTACTTGGGAAATATGTCTTCCAAGACTACGATGGACACTGCAGCATTCATCACATATCAGTATTCCACGGTTTAATGAAGCCCATGTGGGGTCTAAAAGTAAGTAAAAAATCTTTGCTTGAGCACAAGAATATTTTTATACCTGTAATGCAATGTTTTACTCAAAAATGTACTGTATTCGCTTACCAAAAAATACTGTTGACTTGTGCATGTCATTAGCAAAGTATTTAAGCATGATGTTAGAATGAGTGAACAAGTGTACAAAAACTCTGGCTACAAAAGTATTTCAAGACTGAAGAAAAAAAATCAAGTTATTCTCTGAGACTGCTTTACTTACATTTGGAAGGCAGAAATGAAATAATGAGCAAGAATGTACACTTAATTGAAAAAATAAATTAAAACATCTAGGGGAAGCTAACTTCTCTTATTGCATTTGTGGCAGTTTAATAAGTATAATAAGTTATATACTGGCAGAGTAAAATACCTTTAATAAGCTGTTAAAGATTATTACACTTGTATTATAAGGATGTACTTATATGTCTTCCATCCCTTTAATTAAACAGTAACAATTTTAAGAGTTATGTTGTTTTTCATAGTGCCCTGGTTGGACACAGGGGTGCTCAAGTGACATACTAACTTTCATTTTCCTTGAATGACAAACTGTGCTAAGTGAGAATTAAAAGCCTACTTACTGGTTCTTTTACTGGAATAAAATTACTGTGTTTAATTTGTGAGTTTTTCTTGTCAGTGAATCAGATAACAGTTGTGGATGAAACTGCCCTTGATCTTCACTGCCTGTTGGCCAACAGATCTAATAAGAACTGATAGCTGCTCTCTTGTATCAGTAACTTTAAGATGTATTGACATAATTAAGGCAGCATTTAGATCTAGGGAGAGCAGATTTTGATACAGAATTACACAGTTTCATAAGGTTTAATACAGTTTAGATACAGAATTTTAATAGAGATTTACAAGTTTTTTTTCATAAGATTTTTCAGAGACTTTGTGCTGAGTGAGCTGTTATTTATTTGTTTGTTTTCTGTATGTGTTCAGCAGAAACTCATAGGTCACTGCTGTTTTTCTGTTTTTCCATACCATATTCTTAACCTCATACTGGGAGCCTAAAGTTCACAATAAGTGAACTCATAGGTTACTGCTGTTTTTCTGTTTTTCCATACCATATTCTTAACCTCATACTGGGAGCCTTTATGGCTTCTAACTGTTCTTAATTTCAGCTGAGTTAGAAGTTTGCCATAAACAAAATTGTTTTCACTTTTGTTTTAACATTAATGTACTTGAAGCAAAGTAATTGAAGTGAGTAAACATTGTATTGTGTTATTTTAACTTTCGCACTCATCTTTTGAAGTGAGTAGTGTGTTTTAAGGAAGGTGTAAGAAAGTATAAATTTTGGTAGTTAGTTTCAGCATTGAGGTAGCTGAACTTTTGGTTTAAACTTGTTTTGAAGTTAATGTAACTTGAGTAGATTTATTATTCACTTTGCATTTAACTTAACTTGGGGTTTTACTTTTATTTTTAAACAATAGTATAGTCTAAATTACAGGGGGGGGAAACACATTAAACTGATAAGAGCTCAATTAATAGTCTTCATTTCTTTCTTTTCACTTCCACACATACTCATTAATCAACTGCCCTCAAGTTTATTGTATTGTATTAATTATTTGTATTATTCGTCGTGACAGTGGTAATAAATTATCATTTTTTTCTTTAAGTAAAATTGTGTCTGTTCTCATTATTTGCAACTTATCCATTGCAAATCATCAGAAAATCTACTACTAGTTATCTATGATACCCCACACTATTCAAGCCAAATCAAACCTTTCACTTAAAAAAATTATTTAAACAACAATAAACATTCCCTTATTAATTCATAAGAAACAAAGAAACTTATCTGCACCCAATGTATGTGTGCAAAAGATCTAGATTAACACATACTGAATGATTTCATGTGAATTCCCAATGAAGGGCAACACAGATTATACTGATATGACAGCGGAGGTCACGTGACGCTGGGAGCACGTGCGTTGGATTTTCTAGAATTATTGGAGAACCCCGCGAATGTCCGAGTGTTTGCTAGACGCCCTCTTTTTTAGTATATAAGCTTGGCAAAGAAAGCCAGCGATATAGAGATAGATAGATTGATTGGAGATATAGATAACTGAGTCAAGCAAACAGTAGACACCATAAATAAAGTGTGTGAATTGCTGTGAATTATAGCCTGTGTTTATAAAAGTAGTTAAGTTTAAAGTGACTGTGGAACTTCTGTGTTTTACAAAAAGTTGTATCAAGAAAGAATAAACTAGTTTTAATCAATACAGGACTTGTATCACTGAAGTTCTTCGGAAAGTATTTCTACCAGAAATTAACAAACAAGCAGATATGTAACAATATATATTGTAGACCTCTTTGTGACTAATAAAGGTAAGATAATAGGCAAGCAGATATGTTAATGCTGTAGCAGCATATCTTTTGAAAGCAAGTTTTCAATTTCTCTTTGTTAGATTCATTACTCTTAAGTCAGAGAAGGATACTTATAATGTTAAGTTTCACAATCTTTCTTTATCAAGATGTTATATCTTTTCAACTAACTAAGCTACCCTATTTAAGTTTCTATAACAATTTATGTACATCAAGATGACATAGATTTGATAAAACAATAAGTGAAGATTTAAATGTTTTATGTGCCTACAGCAAATATTTAAAATATTTCATGTAAATATTAAATTAATACTGACAATTCTGTACCATTAACTTTTCTTGTTCACTACATTTTTTCTCTTCTCTGTACATAGTAATTTTTCTCCTATTATAAGAAAAAGGCAATATTAAAAAGAACAAAAAGAAATAAGCTTTATCCTTGCCATATATATATACATATATCCTACACATTATTATTTCAACACCACATATCATGATTCATTTGCATTTGTGAGTTTTACTACCTATTTTTCATTACAGTATAGGTATTTTCTTATAGTATTTTCTATAGCTTGTGTATGACAATCAATTAGCAAGTTTCATGCAGCTAATAATTACATGAACATACAAAAACAGGGCTTGGTATCACATATATTTTCTTATCACCTGTTACTTTTTTTAAATCTACAGCATGTCACAGATCAGGTTATAATTTGGTATCCCTTCATAATTGATGTTTTGTAATATACACTTCATATTATAAAATATCATTCTATGCAGTTTATGTTTATTTTGAGTCTCTTATTCTCTCTATTAATATTGTTTACAGAGCTTCTTATAGTGCTAGAAGTACGGGAGGTAATGTTTTGGTGGGTTATTGGTGTTTAGCAACCCAATGTTGTTTTTGATGGGTTATTGGTGTTTAGCACGATAGTCCCATTTACACCATATACCTTAATCTATATACCTTAATTATATTTTAAGGCCTTACTTTAACCTTTGGATGTGTACCCACAATTTGGTCTAATGAATTGCTCAAAATTTACACTTTAAAAACTTTCATGACTGATTAGGGGAGCATAAATCCACTTTCTGGGTGTAGCAATACACAGTAAGTAACAACATTAATTATAAATTACATCTTTAATTATAAAATGCTTATTTCATCAATTCTCACTATATGGATATGTCACACTACTTTATAAATTACTTATTTTCTCCACTATGGTTATTAAAAACTTCACAATTCATTTAACATATCTAGTAAATTTTACATGATTAGTATACAAGTAATCTGTTGTTGTCATAACAGTCAACAATATAACATACAAATAGTCAGCAAAATTGTTGAATAGCAAATTTCAAGCAGTTCAGTGAACAAAAGCATATGACTTATGGCTAAATGTTAAAAGTAAAAAACTTCATGTTATAACTGCTAAACTATTTTCTTTGACTAATACACTGAAGCCAAGGCTCACTTTGAGTTTTGTTTATGGGCATCTGCAGAATTTTTTCCAGAGGTGGGCAAAATAGTGTGAAATTGGGAGGTGAATAAAAAATTCATATACCCATGCTGAATGAATAAAAAAAAATTATGATTCTCTCATTTTCTGGGGAGGGTGGCAAATGTCCATATGGGGCTCTTAAATAGCACTATATGTCATTGGGTTACTTCTGTTCTACCCTTTAATAATCAAAATTAGTTATTTCCAAATATATTATGGTTTCTTATGATATAAAAAACACTCTGGGCCAGCATTACATATATATATATATATATAATCTAATATTATAATATATATATAATATAATCTAATTGACATCATTAGATTACTCCAGTTCTCCCCTACAATAATCAAAAAGGATTATCTCAAAATTTACAATATATTTACATATATATA
>NW_013665968.1:466858-472002 GCF_000517525.1 Limulus polyphemus | reverse complement strand
GTAAAAATAATCACAAACACTAATTTTGATTAGTTAATTATTTACATGAGTCATGATTCATTGATTAAGCTGAACAACTTTGAATTAATCGATCACTTCACTATTTTGATCACTTCAATACTGCAATAATTAAAAACAGTAACAATCAGAAAGATTAACCTTTATTAGTTGATTATTTTCCTAACATTAATTGATTTAATCATAATTTCTGTTATTCAATTATTTGATATGACACTAATTAGTTTAATTGCAATTTCAATTAATAAATTCTATTTACATGACACTAACTGATGCTCATAGGTAATTGATTAAACAGATTAAATGTGTTTATTGCCCAGCTCTTGTAGAAAGCTTACAGAAGACTTTTTGAATAATATTAGGTGAGAATATTATTTTAAAGGTAAAAACACAGTCTTTTAATAATTTGTTCTTTGAATGAAAACACATTTTTAGGATTGAAAAAAACTGAATAACATGTTCCCAATGTGAACAGGGTATACAAAGTGTAAATAGATAATGTATGGATATAATTATAAATATAATGCTGTCCAGAATACAACCTAATCTCTGCCCTAACTGCATTGAGCTCCCTTCACTTGTTTCACTCTTAGTCCTTACAACCTTGGTATAGCTTATTCTATTCACCCCATTAATCCCAGGGAGGTAATAACACTTAAACCAGTGGTGTGTCACCTGCTATTGGGATGTTACAAATGCAATCCTGATGTAAATGTGGTGTCCAGACAACTGGCTATGATGTTCTTGGTTTTGATCTTATCTTTAAAGAGATGTTTTGGACATGAAAATCCATTAGTTACTTTTAACATGTGCAAATTGCCTGACACAATGTTGCAATTTTAACCACAAACAGTAGTGATAAATGCTACACTTTTAATGTTTACTTGAGCAAAAAACAAACTAACCAGTGTTGCAGTATGAAGTTAAAGGAAATGGCAATATTGCCTAATAGTAATTTTTCTTTGATATCAATCAATCGATCTATAATACTACTTAAAAGTGCAATGAGAGACATATTAAGAATTATGTATGCATACTCCCCTAGATAAATTGAACTATCTTGCAGTAACAAGTATAACGTTTATTTTTGCTGTGCCATTTTATAAGAAACCAAAGATAGATTCAAGAGAGTGTAACCATATTTGAAGTGATGATTTTATTGGAAAAGGAAATAATCTAACTTAGGAAGAAAAATAGATATTATATGCTAAATAGAACAAACTGATAACAATAGATTATGCATTTAAAATGTACAGAAAATTTTTATTTATTCTTTTTTCCACAGTAGCCTCCTCGTGCTGCAGCGTTTTTTTTTTCAAGCAATTAACATACGTTGGTTTCATTGATGCTAATCAAGTGTTGAGGATAAAAGTTAAACACAGTCTGTAGGAAATTGAGCACAATCTTATTTCACAAATTGGAATTTGGTCCTCACTTGGTATACCTGGATGTGTAACACTAAAATGCAACAACTGACAGTCTTCAAACGTCTTAGTCAGTTGTACAAATGATCATATTTATGTACATGAAAAAATAGTATCTATTTCATCACATCTGCTTTAAAAAAATACAGTTGTACTGCAATCAGAAAATGAATTAAAATGTATGATTCTAAAAGCATAATTTGAACAACATGCCGACAATTTATAGTAATTAAATTTTTCAATTTTGTACAGTTTGGTATCAAACTATCAATGTGTAGCAAGATACACAGTATGTACAGATTAAGTTTAAAAACTGAATTACCAGTTACAATATTCAGGATATAAAACTGCTTGTAATACACACAATCATATTCCTATAGACGAAACCATTTTAACTCGTAGATAAAGTCCTAATATACAATTAATTTGCATTACTATCTTTTACTTGACTAACTATGCTAAAGGATAATTCTAACTTTCACGTTATCAATAATATTTTCTCGAAAATCAAAAAAACATGTTGCTAAAGAAATCTGAATAAACACTTTATAAACTTGGAGATTTAGTGAGGGGTGTTAGTATGTTAGACACAGAACATTCACATTTTCTTAAGAATAAATTAATATTCAAAGGACAGATCCCAAATACTGTACAAGAAAATTAAAAAAAAATGCATCAACAACATATCAAAGAATCATGCCAAAAATCTAAGAATGAGTTTGGGTTTTTATTCAAAATTTTTATTTAATGTTCAAAATTATACAGGAACAAAAATTATATATATATATATATCTTATAACTTAATACAGAAAACAATACTGAATGATGTATTCACATGGATTTCAGATGCTGTTCTGAATAGGCTACTTACATCTGAATACACTATCCCAGAAAAAGACCTTTAAAAGCCAGTCATTTTAAAGTTCTTCTGTTAATTATGTATAAGTCCCAGATAAAATTTAAGTCATTTTATCAATCCTGTAACTGATCATGAGAAATTTAACAACAAATAAACTTAAATATGACAGTGTGTTAAAGAGTGTCAGAGAGAACTATAGGGGCACTCAGTAGAGCACATACCTCTGCCATGCAGCATTGATCATACTTGGCTCTTAAAAAATATCAAAATGTGTCCGTGTGTCCATTATCAACAGACACAGACCATGTTTCGTTGGATAATGAAGAATACTATTGTACATATGTCCACCAAGTTTCATCAAAATCCAATCACTTTTTAACTGAGTTATAAAGCAAATATGGTGTGAAAAATTGGTCCCCATGTAAACAGACAGGTATTTTTAGGATTTATGTGACCTGTGACCTTGACTCTCCAAAACTCATCACTTCTAAGTTGGGTTATAGACCAAATGTATAACAACTTTTGTCCAAATCCATTCAGCTGTCTGAGAGAAATGTAGCATGAAACGTCTTAAAATATCAACCATACAATGTCATTATTTTGAAGACAGCAATAACAGAAAATAAGTACTAATAGTATATGGTATACTATTATAGTATGGTATAGGGTATATGGTGTTTAAAATTAATTTAGCCAGAATTAATTTTAAATTTAAGATAGATTTACTGATAGTTAGCATTCTGTTTAATGCAATAAGCTCTTGAAGTTGAACAAATCCTTTTGATATATATACAGGATAGATAACTGTTTGAAAGTTTGCTTTGTGTGTGTGTGTTTGTAATTAAATACAAAGCTACACAATGGGCTATCTGCTCTGCCATGGGTATCAAACCCTGGTTTCTAGCATTGTAAGTCCACAGACATACTGCTGAGCCACGTGGGGGGGGGGGGGGCACAAGATACTAGATATGGTTCCATTTTTCATCTGGAAAACAGGAAAAAACACAGAAAAATAGTTTTCCATTTTTTATTTGAGTGAACGATTCCTTTTGATTGGGAATACTTGTATGCAGGCAAAACAGTTAACAGTTTAAGATATATTTGAAACTTTTATATCACAGAAGTACGACAAACGATTTGAGAATAAAAATATTTTATCCGTATGGAAGGTAATTGGAGGAGTTATATGATATACGATATGTTATTTACATTTGTGTATCTCGTCTAGGCAAAATGTTTTTTTTTTTGCTGTCGTTGTTGTAGAAACAATATTACATGTTTTCAGATAATTCTTTTTGCTCTGTATAAAGGACATTGGTGGTAATTTAATGACTCACAACATTTGATTTAATGCTGCTTTAAGTGCCAAAATTATGCTTTTTGATATTTTAGTCGCCCTTTAATGTGACCGAGTTTTTTGAAAATCCAGGTACAACAAGTTCACGCCCTGTCTATTGCCTACATAACATTAACAAGAAACATCTATAAATTTCTGACAACACTAATAACAGCGTTGTACAACGAGTATCAAGTCAGTGAAATAATTGACACAAATATGATTATCAAACTTAAAAAATTAAAGTTAAAAAATACAAACCTGGGGCAGTGCAGTCCGCACATACCTCTGCAATACTCCTAAGTTTTCCCCTAGAAATCATCACTTTTCTGCCTATTTTTGTTACAGAAGTGATAATTTTTTATAAAAATAATAGTAACTTCACTACAGGATTCATTACATATCAGAATGAGGAGGAGATCAACAAAAAACAGGAAGTACACAAAAACAATCCGTCAAATATTTACAAATATCTTCACGATCTTCGTGCACTTTCACTGAAGCAGTAAAAGTCCTGCCCGCTTATGATTCACCCGAATAATCCAATCATTGTATTCGACCACTTTCCGATTGTTACACTAATAAACATGAAGTCGTCATTTTTTATCAAATTTCTCTTTGTGCGGTCTGGATCACACCGTCCAATCAAAGCAGCGGACATTCTGGTATTTGTGCATACTTTTACTTATTCCGGATGTTTATTTACAAAGTTATGGGACACGTTTCTGAAACAATAAAATGTATAGCAAAACATAAAAATCATGTTTGTTCAATATAAGTATTTTACAAGTTCATTATATGCTCAAGTTAATCTAGTATGAAAAATCTCAAAAAATGTAATAACTCTTCTTTCGTCTTGTCAGCAAAATCCCCCTATAATTCATTGCGACACCTAGCGTTTTCTAAAAAATGTTTTAAAAACAAGTTAATTGTAGATGTTTTTTTTTTCTATTACATTCCTCCATTGCGTATAGAAATAATAGGTGTTTAAAAAATAGTATATCTGATCTATATTTTGTCTTTCATGAATCATTGCCCAATACCATCAGTTGGGCTCGAAGATGAGATAAAAAATCTGCAATTAACTTGCTTTTATAATAGGTTTTAGGCCTATTAGTTTTCCAATACTTTGCTGGTTTTTGGCGTTTTAAACTTTAACCAAGCGTTTTTTACTTGACGAATTTTTAGAAAACTGGCGTAACGTAACTCGAATAATTCGGCGCTTTCTATCCTACTACGATCGATCAACGAGGTCAATGTAGCAACCAGAGATAGACAGAAGATAACAACTAAACTATTCGAGTTGGAGTTAAACGGACGGACAGCGGCAGAATATAACGATTAGATAATTTAGGTTCGTAAATTGCAATAAAACTAAAATCTAAATTTATAGCCTGGAATTTTTATAAAAAATAAATTTTCCAATTCATCATTTGAAAAGATAATATAAATTTAAACCATTGTTTGACAAAAGTATGTGTCTGTATTCATTTATAAAAGCACTGGA
>NW_013665968.1:462016-466623 GCF_000517525.1 Limulus polyphemus | reverse complement strand
CCCATTTAAGCCGTCTCCAGCCATTATTAGTCTCAAAGTGGGTTCCTCGTCATCGAATTTGAAAACCTTACATTACACTTTGTCTCCCCCCTTCTGGGAGGGACTTTGGGGGTAGGCAAGTTTGACTCCCAGGTGTTACCTATATCCTTCCTGTACGTCGAATAGGTATGTCAGCTAATACGTCTTTTATATATATATTTATTTATTTATTTATATAAGACACAATTTACCTCTTTATCTTACTTCAGTGTTAAAATCTGCTTCGATACCTGTTTCTTTGTATAAAAAACAAACACCGAATTTGATATTCAAAACTCTCCGACAAGTTTACAAACCATTTATAATATTTCTGACAAGAAAAACAGCCAACTCAATTACATGTTCAATTTTAGAAAGCTGCAGCTGATACAATGTATTAAACGGCAAACCTAAAGCTTTCAAGTAATATAATGAATGTTGGCTCTTCGGTAAGTCTAGATACTTACAATACTATTATCCAGGGTTCGATTCCACGCGGTGGACAGAGTACAGATAGTCTACTGTGTAGCGTTGTGGTAAGAAAACAATAACAAAGAATGTTGAATGTAAAGATTATAAAATGTGTGAAAGAAAATGTGCCAGACAATATTGGTGAGTAAAAATGCCAAAACTTGTTTGGATTGTTGTTAATGGAAAAAGTAATCTTTTTTAATTATTTAATGAGATATATGTGTTTGTTCGGGGTCCTGTTAATGAAGCATTACATAACCAAACCTACATGCTATGCTATAAATTTGGATAAAATGATAATTAACTCTCTTGAAGGCAACATTCAATGACTCAATGACTATTGTTATTTTGCAAGTTGAGAAAATTCCTTTTTCAATTTTATGGAGGCGCAGTTTGACTAATTTAGCGTTTCTCAAACTAGGGTCCCGGCCCAAAAGGATGTCGCAGTCATTTGCGCGCACGTGTGTGAGGGGGGTCGTCACTGCCCGAAATATTTTCAAAGAATTAAATATTGACACAGTATTATTCTTATATCTTGCCAATGAAGTTATCACAAAAATGGGAAGCAGGCCCCAAGCAACATTTTGCTGGATGTAGGGCAAACTCATAACACAGACCTTCATTCCTTCTCACAACGATATACTAATTAATGAAAGAAAAACTATAGCATTTATAACATTTTTGTGACTGGAAATATCATAGTTAATTGAGTTCTTTCATTTCTGAAATAGCAAACATAAGTCTTATCACTTTACTTTTCTGGCCTTTTCTCATTGCAAAATCACGAGTGAATACAAAACAGCAAAATGACTTAAGAGTTTCTGTGCCATAGTTGATCGCCTACAGTTTTTTAACAAGTTCTAAACTGCAGAAACTTCGCCTATTTACAAGATGAAAGCCAAACCAATTGCAATGTCCAATTTGTGGCCCTGGCAAAGTTTACTCATTTTCCCTTTTACTTGAAGCCTGATGAGAAGATAGTCAATACGAACTTAAGAAAAAATCAAGAACACTGAATGAAAGTTTTACTTAGAATATAGTAACCTAAAAAAAAAACACGAAATAAACAATGATTAACTTTAAATGTTCCTTTTTTTACAATTTGTTAGTACATACATTTTTATAATTTCTACGCTTACCTATAGTACCAGAAATGATTTACATTTAGTTTCGGTGGCTTGAATGTACTTATACTGCAGTGGCGGAAAGAAAATATAAGATTGAGGACTTCACAGAATACTTTGGCTTACTCTACAGCAAGTTGTCGTCATTATCGTATCAGACTACACTGAATAGCATTATTTGATAGACAGTTGACATACGTACCAACAGCAGGTGCTAACAAACGTCGTTACTATCGATACGTTTCCAATATTAATTATGATAATCAGTTATTCACATGCATAACTATGAAAATTTCATTTGCATAGTAGCATGGTGAGTTAGTTTTTTATATATTTGTCCTAGTATCGTACCTACAATAAGATGTAACAAGTGTAACTTTGCTATGTAAGTTAAACTGTATGTGAAATTTATATATATTGCATACTTCGTGGCTCTTTTATCTGTTTCCTAGATAATTATAAAACGACCTTTCGGGTTATAAATGTCACTACCGTTTGTAAATTGTCAAAGTTTACTGTGAAATATTCTTGTTGATTTATCAAATGTACAAGACAGTTTACAATATTACCTTCGTTTTAAGTTTACTTTCCACATGTACGAGTCGAACTTTAAATCTACATGACAATATATAAATCTGAGAGACGATTTAATATGGAAAATTATAAATTTTCATGTAAATTTAATCAAACAAGAAATATATTTCTCGGTCAACTTACAAATAATAGTAACATTTATAAACTAAGTATGTAATAACTAAATTGCACCTACTTTGCTAACCACATTGAAAATTTTATCAGACATAACAGGTTTGTATTCAGTCACACCAAGCGTGGACAACTTAAAGCTAAATATTTCTACGTAGTTTTTTTTAAGCTTGTGTGTTTTGTTTGTGGTTAAAATAAGCACAAAGCTACACAATGGCCTATCTTATTCTGCTCGCCTCGGGTAATAACACCCGACTAATATTTACACATTTTAAGAATGTCTAGGGGCAAAACTACACAATAAACTAGCGCTCTGTTCATCACGGGAAATCGAACCCAGATATTTGGCGTTGTAAGTCCATAAACTGACCTTCTAAGAATGTATGGAATTTAACTTCTTTAAAAATGTTTACTGTATATAATTGTTTTATAGAAGTAAAACAAGACATAAAATAATATTTTCTTCTTGTGTGGGAAAATTTTAATTAAGGAAAAACAAAACTGCATCACTTCTTTCAAGTACTTTACATAAGCATAATTATATAACGATTAATAACTGCCTGTAGATATTATACCTTCTTTTGCAGGTGGATACTTTGGTTGTAAGAGTATTTGTCAAGTATCCCTTTGTAGTAGGAGTGACACAATGGTAGTTGTCCTCATGCAGTCTTCAAAGACCAATGATAAAATATGTTTTTATACCGTTTACTTGAGTTGAAATAATAACCATGTTAAAATGCGTGATGCAGGTCAAACATTTTACCTTAATTCAATGCAAACTGTTAGCTACCATTAATCATACGCTTTATATAATCTTGCATTATTTTGCTTCTTCTCACAAGTCATTCGCTCTCTATATTTAAAGGGTAAATAAGCTTGTTGCAAGTTTCTTTTAGTCATCCACTGTGTAGGAAGTTATTTATTTTCAACCCCCCTCCTCCAATTTCAGAACTTGTAGGGTTTTATATACCCTTATGCAAGAAGTTAAGTATTTTAAACTCTCTAAACCTACACATTTGGAGGATAGCAGTAAATCTATTTGAAGGTTAATTACCTTGGTTTAAACTTAGTTCATTTATTGACAGTTACGAACAGTACTTCCAACATTGCAAATGTCATAACTAGTAACACTGGAATAATAACGAGAAACGCCGTTAATTACATACATTTAATATCTAGTCAAAGAAGAAGTGAATTTTGAAATTAAACAAGGTAAAAGTAAGGTTGTACTTTACAACAAATGCACTACATTGAATATATTTGTCTAGTCACACTTATTAAGTTTTAAATAATATTGTACACGCATTTATTAAATGTGTCTAGGGCTATTTCTATAGTTCAGGCAATGGTGAAACCTTTTCAATAAGAGGTGATAACTCAATACCCTTTTTATAAATTTCTATGGCATTACATACACCTAGATAAAAAACCCTAACTTATCCCTTCCACAAGAAATTTATAATGCACATACAGCCCTCTGCAACCTGAGTGAATAGTGAAATTGTTTTTGAATATTCGATCTATTACTTCCCCAATGGCAACTTTTCATTTTAGCAAAATGTTCACATAAAGCTATCCAAGCTTACGTACTTTTTAACATTATTGTGACTATGGTTAGCCTGGGAAATGAAAAAACAAACTATATAACAAACATTTTTTATTTAAGATTTACAATGTAATAATTACTCTGTATTATGAATTAAGGGATGGAAAAGTGGGTTTGTAAAGTAAAGCTTTAAAGAGAACTTAGTGTTGGCTAAACAAAAGTGGGCAACAGATGAAAGAGGGGTTTAAGCTGGTAGTGATGTAATAATTATTGAACTAATGTTTGAAATTCTGATTGGGAATAATTTCAAAAGTGTTGATGTGGATTTATCATTACAGTTGATGAAAAATTTATTTTCAGAAATACTGGATTTTTCTTGACAATGCATTCCATATACCCATCCTCAAAGTTAGGGAGAGTAGCTGTTTGTAGGAAATTTTTACTATTTTTAAATATTTGCCACATTATAAGAAATTATTAGGAATTGAAAACAAATTTCAATTATACGTGATAAAATTTAAGTTCATATGATAAAAGAACTGTCAAATAATGTTTTCCTAATGAAGTTAAAACATACTAGGTTTTGCAAGAATATAATGCAAAAACAATCCAGAAAAAGAAATAAAGATATTCTACTAGAATTACTTTTTTTTGCAGTAATTTTGTTACTTATCTTGAGAAAATCAATAACATTGAAAGTTTATAATCAACTACTGCATTACTTTCATATTGGTGAGAGCTGG
>NW_013665968.1:451845-461696 GCF_000517525.1 Limulus polyphemus | reverse complement strand
GTTTATAATACAACTACTGACTATTTACTTTACTATTAGTTGGTGAGAGCGTCGGACTAATGACAAATAAAATAAATAAAGTAAAAATAAAATTAAATTAAGTTTTACATTTTATTTCAGTTTAACCCCTTCTGTGTCAGGCTTTTTTTAGAAACGAGTTCAAAAAGAGTAAGGTTTTCATTTTACTTTTTTCATAGCCTACACTTTTATAATAATGAAACGAAAGTTCTTTTATGACCTGTTATTATATTTCCGGACAAAATATACTTGATAAATAAATGTAACGTATTTGGATTTATACGTGACATATATTATTTCAATGAAACTACAGTAAATAATTTGAATGCTTTTCTCCAGATTTTAAAGTACATAATACAGAATAAATCCAATAGAGATCAGCACGAACAGCATTTCCAATGCCAGTTAACAAGCACTTAATGTAATACATCATGATTTATGAATAAATTCCAGTAAAGTAAAAAAATACAGTGAGAAATTGTTTGCCCAAATTAACTCAAGCAAATAATTTTTGAAACATGGAGGGTGCCCGAGTTATCTTGAGCAAATCACAGAAAGGGTTAATCAGATATAGCTGTAACTATTATTGATAATTAATTTACTGTAAAATACTTTTATATATGTTAAGCCTTTGGAGACTTACAAACCTCTTTTTTATGTCCTAATATTAGTTAAACTTTTTTTGAAATCTATTTCATTGGTAATATTAAAGTTTCATTAATAGTTACAAATGAAAGTATAAGTATGTAAATAATAATGTTACTTAGGTAAGTAAACTATGAAAGCCTGAAAAACCCAGATACATTTCAACATTCAAACTTGCTTTTCAAATAACTAATTCTTCTTCGTAGATGTCAATTTCACTAGAACTTGGCAGGAGCTGAAACTTTCATTTTAGTATTAAATTGATTGTGGTTCTTTATTATTTTCTATGTTTAAAAATCATTTTCATTATATGTCCAGAGCTAGCCAGCAAATTACTCAATCAGTAGCATGCATTAATATAAATTACAAAACACTACATGGCTGGGGAAACAAGTAAAATATTAAGCATCACTACTTAAATATTGGAATGTATTAATAATGTTAATTTTCAAAGTTATTAAACAACAGAGGCACAGTACCAAATATTTTTAAACTCCAGATTTTTGTTGAGTATTCAAAAATACTGAAAAATGTAACTTTATTCTCATAAATTACATTTGAAGATACCTTGAACCCTAATGTTTTCTGAAGAATAAGCTCTTATCTACCATTCATGGAAGCTATTCTCATATGACTTGACTGTGGATGCAGTGCTGGGTGACTTTAACTTGAATAATATTTAATTATCCCAGAGATGTTTTGGTTATTTTTTATTTGTCTTAAATTTAGCTACATCAGGAATTTATTTCCCCAGTTTGGGTTAACAGAATTCATACTCTACTGTTTTTGATGAAAATGTTCATAAGCTTTTGTATTTGAAGGCTGGAAATTTAAATATGCAATTTAATACCTTATTATTGTTCTTTTTTTTTTTTCTCTTCAGGCTCAATGATTTTTTAGTGCTCAAATAAAACTCTACTGTTTTTGCCTGACAGTTCATTATGTTTCAGTTATTTTCCTAATTTAAATAACTTAATTTTTCATAGATTTTCTTCTCCACTCTAGGATGGTTTTTCTTTACCTGACATGGCCACAGTTGTTCTTTTATAACAATACCTGAGAACAAAAAAAAAAAAAAAAAAATTATATATTTATTACCAACTTCCAAAATGTAAGAAAAGTACTCTTCAGAGTTCTTTTGTAGGATTAGTCAAATAGCTTGTATCAAGAAAAGCAAAAGTATGTTTTCATATGCAAGATAAAGTCATTGTAATGGTATGTGTATTATCAGAAATTAAAGTGTTGAGAAAAATTAAAGTATATGCAGGGAATACAAAAATAATAAGTAATAAACTTTTATAAGATTCCACTATCAATACACCAAAAATACAATACTTCTCGAATATTTTAGACCTTCTTATCCACACAATGAACAGAGATGATCATTTATGGTATTAGAAAAAAAGCTACTTGTGTCCTGAATCATTAAAATGAAACAATTTATCATAAGTATAAAACATGCTCTTAAACCAATTTTCCCTATAATAAAATGTTGCATATAAACCAGTGATGCTGAAGACATCAGGAGAAAAGATAAAGCCAAACTGATAAAATTCCACCAGCAGTATTAAAATAGTTTATATATATTTGAAAAACACCCAAAAAGAGAAAAAAAGTCCCCAAAATTTAAGTGCGGTAATTAAGTGAAATGATGCCTCAAGTAATAGTAGTTCATAACTTTTTAACAGTTTGATTGATTTCAAAGTATTTAAAATAAATATTAAGCAACTTACTTTGACTATTACTGACTATGTGGATAGGCTGGTACAGGATTTGGTTGACCTTGGCTGGTTCCTGTATCAATGAAAATTAAGAGAATCCTTAATTATTATAAAAATAAGCAAATGAAACAGAAAACCACTGATGAGTTTCTTAGTACATTATTCAATTAATATCAGTTTTGACAATGTTTGTAAAAGATAGAGTGTACCAATTTCATTATTTTTAAAAATAAAAGCAACTAAAATAGGATTAAAAAATATTACCATACAAAAAACATTTCACCATAATTAACATGGCATCATCAGGTACATTACAAAATATTTAAGTACATTTAATCGTGAGGTCATGAGTATAACAATAACCTTAAAATAAATATACACATACTCCCTTACTTATCATAAAAAATTCTGATTTATTATAATAGCTTCTTTTATTTTGTAATTGTTTATATTAGGTTCACATCAATTCATTTTTACAATTTTAGTTTCAGTATGATGTTGCATTTCTTTAAAAGTTTGTAGATATACGATGGAGTACATCCATGATCAACTATTCTTAAACTTAAATTCCATCCAACCTCCCCTACATAAAGACTGTAAAATATATACATTGAACACTTTAAACTACCTTATTCTCAATTATAGAAGGTCTAACTGTTTTTAATTCATAAAACCTTTTTCTCCTGATAAAACAAAATAATCTACACACAATGGGAAGTTAGTATTTTTTTTTTCCATTTCTTGCCACATAATTTTTTATAGTGGCTGATAAAGGTGTTCCCTGAATTCCACAACGAACTACCTTACACAAATATATTTTCTTTTTTTTTCTCCAGAAAGCTTTTTAGTAATCAAGAATTACTTAACAGTGCTCATAGGATAATCATTCCTTTTTGCCAATACAGTTTCCAGATAATATATTTCATATAGCTCTTCTTCTGAATTATAAATAACTTTAGCTATATCCATAAAAGTTTTAATAACCTCTACTTTTTAAGCTTTATGATTAGCCAAGTCCAATTCAAATATAGATCAGTATGAGCTTTCTTCCTAAGTACTTGTTTTTTACATTTCTATTCATATATGTTAAGAAAAGATAACTCACCCCCTTTCAATTTTTACTATACTAACCATAATGTTAAAAAAAGATAATTCATCCCTTTCAATTTTTACTTTACTAACCATGATGTTAAAAAAAAAGATAATTCACCCCTTTCAATTTTTACTTTACTAACCATGATGCTTAAAAAAAAATTCACCCCTTTCAATTTTTACTTTACTAACCATGATGTTAAAAAAGATAATTCACCCCTTTCAATTTTTACTTTATTAACCATGATGTTAAAAAGATAACTCACCCCTTTCAATTTTTACTTTACTACCATGATGTTAAAAAAGATAACTTATCCCCTTTCATTATTTACTTTACTAACCATGATGTTAAAAAAAGATAACTAATCCCGTTACAATTTTTACTTTACTAACCATGATGTTGAAAAAAAGATAATTCATCCCTTTCATTTTTTACTTTACTAACCATGATGTTAAAAAAATAACTTATCCCCTTTCATCATTTACCTTACTAACCATGATGTTAAAAAAAAGAAAATTCACCCCTTTCATTATTTACTTTACTAACCATGATGTTAAGAAAAGATTACTCATCCCCTTCTCATAAATAAGGTTGATGTTAGAATGTAACAAATTTAGAAATGTTAAGAACTGTTCAACCACTTGTCCACAATCTTATTTTAGCTGTTTATGTTATTAATTGTTAAGTACATGGGATACCTCCATTACTTGCATTTTATTACTTTTTTTGGCTATAAAAGCAAAATCACATTAGTAGTACAGTCTTTTCTATAAAAATGCCTAACATATTTTTTAGTTATGGATGTAACTTAAGTGCAAAATATTATATCAGAATTGTTTTTTTTCATACAGATGCAATATTCTATAAAAAAAAGGTGAAATTTAAAAAACAGTAAATCAAGAACATTATTTTTTAACTAGTTACTAATGTAATGCTATTTGTTTACCCTGTGGATGGGCTACAAAAGGTGCACTGACCATGGGGGTTGGACCCATGGTACCACTAGTTGGAATAATGGTCATTGGCATGTGAGGAATCACATGTGTAGGAGTCCCAGCATGATTTCCTGGATTATGCCCATGAATTGGATGTCCCTGGAGTGCATGGTGTCCAGAGGAAGCTACAGAGTGGTGGGGAGTGTGAGACATAAGGATCATAGATTGGGGGGTACCTGAGAAATTATTATGGTGGGGATGTGGGTGGTTCTGATTTAGATGAGGTGCCTGGGAAGTGTTGGGGTTATGATGCCCAGGTTGTATGGAAGGTTGGGGCATCATCTGGCTATAAACCACAGGTTGTGGTGTGTGGGGGGGACCGGGTTGACCAGTTGGAGTTGGAGTTTGGGCTGGAGTTACATGGGGTCCACCAGCAGGTTGTTGGTGTACTGGAGAAGGGGCATGAAGAGGAGTACCAGGAGTCTGTGACTGTGGGGTTGATGGGGCTGAATGGGGTCCAGAAGATGCTTGGGGTAACATATTCTGCACAGCACTAACAGGAACTCCATGAGGATTATGTCCCATAGCTCTCATATGTGGAGACACTAAGAAAAAAATTAATTACAAAAATTGTTTTAACAAATATCTCAAATTTAAACAGTTAGTAGTTTCAAACCTTTAACAAACGAAAGGATCTACTGTAATTGAATATTTTTGGAATATTATATTTCTATTTGTGAAGATTCATGTGTATACTTAAAGATCACAGTAATTTGGGAGAAACCGGCATTTAACCATGTTAGCAATTCAGATTTTTTAGTCATGTTTAATTCAGAATTCTAAGTACATGAGGTGTCCAGAACATACAGAAAAAATTTTTTACCCATGTTATTAAATAAATATGTTAAAAATGTAATATAATTTTAGTGTATTCATATAAAATGACAAACTTGTAATTATACATTAAAAAATAATATACATGCTACCTAAAACAACAACAACTATTTTATTACAAAAGCAATTAAAAGACTGAACTTACTATATACATGCCCAGTCATCTGTGGATATTCACCATAGGTCACTGTATGAGAAGTAGGAACCATTCCTACAGGCTGAGGAGACATCATTTGGGGTAGCACAGAGTAGATCTTTAGAAGTTGAAAAAATATTTTTAGCTTTAGAGAATAAAACTTGTTATTACTGTACCAGAAATCCTTAGCCCAATGAAACCAAGCATTAAGATGTAAGTATACAAAGTGCAAAAAATCTACTACAATATAAATGTTTAAATTTGACTACATTTTATGTTTAGTCCTAGACTCAGGTCAATTGTAAGATGAGGGTAAAAATAGACAAAATGATTACTTATTTCATTTCTTTGTTTACAAAATAAAAAACTGTATACTAACAAATAAGTAACAGCATTTTATATTGGTGCATTCAGTCTTTTTTGATAAGTTGTGTATTCTTTATGATTATGTCTACAGTGTTAAACACTTGAGGTTTGTCCATTTGTCTGCCCAGTGTTGAAAGTTGTTCTGAGGAATTGGCTAAACCAATTTTGACAAAATTTTATAATGAAATTCATGTCAATCTCCCAGAGATTGAGTTTATGTGGGTAACCAATGAGATGAACAGTTTGAGTTTAGCAGCTATTTGAATTTTACCACTTTAATGCCAAAATTAAGGGCTCAGTTGAGGAAAGAGGTTTCAATCAAAATACAGATATACAAAAACAACGTTTGATACAGTGCACAGCAGACCAAAAGGTTCTTGTGCTACAGCTCAAAATAGTGGATGGGGTGCCCCATGCCCATTTATTACTTTTTATGCTTGATATTGCGAGTACCTTAGCTAGCGCTACAAGCCATGAAAGAAGCTATAGATGAAAATTACCAACTATGAAAATAAGCTTTATAAACTGCCATGTCTATTTCACTTCATGCCACTTGCATAATATTCTATACAGAAAGTTCATGCACAAGATTTTAAATTATTGATATAAAAATGGCCCTGTTTTAAGGTAAAAATGGATCTTTCACAATATTTACTTTTTGTAGAAGATTAGTGGGTAGATCTGGAGATCTATACGTAAAAGAATAAGATACTGATTTAGACAGCATGGAATGGGATAAAAAAAAAAAAAGGCAGAAAGTAATTACCTGAGCATAAGGCAAGCCTGGCTGTGGTCCACCTCCTGGCATCATTCCCTGAGAGGAGTAGGGCATGGTAAGTTGTGGTGGAGTTGGAATGGCAGCAGGAGCTAGGATTGGTTGACCAGTGGCTGCAGCTACATGAACAGATGGTGCTATATCATGGCGCTGCTGTACTGCAATTTGATGTGCTTAAAACCCAGAAAGAAAGAAAATTAACCAATATCTGTTGATACTTTAAACTATTCTGTTATCAATTAACTAAGTATCCCAATGTAACAAAAACTAATTAACATCAATTTCAAGACTGATCCCTAAGAAAGTAGCTTTATTTTACCAAATGTTATTAACTTTTCACTTATTAACTCTCTCAATTATGGGCTCAGTCAATTTGACTGACCGCGTGACCTTTTTGTACTCATATAGTCTTTATAGATTTGATCTACTAACTTTTAATATAGTATGTATATCTTCACAGAATTTGTCAGTCTTTCAGTAAGCATTTCAAGTCTTTCATGTACAAAAAACATATTATTTCGTAAAGTATTTTAAATAAACTTAAAAAAGATTTGTCCATGAATATATTGAGTATTTGTTTTGAATAGTCTGTGTGCAAAGCAATTTTCATGTAAAGATTAAAAATACTTGAATTATGTTAAAAATCTTAGATTTGATTTGTGTAATCTTTGAAACCTCCTACATACATTTCAAATGTTTGTTTTCAGTAAAACTTTATATATTCTGTTATTTTCTCTACCCTAACTCTATAACAATGTTAGTCAATTTGACTGACCTTGTAACCACCAAACAAAAAAAAAAATCCAAATAAATCTAAATTACCCTTTTTTTACTAGAATGACTTCAAATTGTAACATGAAACTACATTTGTTTATTCTAAGTAGCTTTAAACCCGTAACAGTATTCATCTATTTATACTTAAATGATATTGTTTTATTGCTTTTTGAACCATGTCTAACTACTATTCACACCATTATAAGTTGTAACTCACTTGAGGAATGTGGAGGCCATATTACACTATTGAATTATGTTACCCGCAACCTATGCATGTGCGTGCCTCATGTAACATTTTTATTATATTATTATTTATTTTACCTAATCTAACCTTAACTGACCTAAAGAGTTCCCTATTTTTACATTTTGGTTACTTTTATAATAATAAATAAAAAAATAAACAAGAAATAAAGGACTTACCCAAATCTTCTTTTTTCTTGCTGTCGTTTGTCGATGACATTTAACCCTACTTTTTTTTATACTAATGGTAGTAATTCACTAAATAATTTTTATTTAATCAAATAATGCACCAAAGAACATAGACTAATAATATGCAAAAAGTAGATAATAATTTTTCTGGCTTTCTAACTATGGACAAGAGCCATTACAAATTCATCCAAGCTAGTTGTTATCTTCCACGTGGGAACAAAGCTCGTACTAACAGTGAAATTGACATTTCTCCATTCAGAAAACACTTTGATACAATACGTCATTTGATAGATGAAAACCTTGGCTTTCTGTTGGTTATAGATACTGTAGAATTAAATGCAAGAGAATAATATTAATAAATCCTGTAAGAGGATGTGACAGGTGGGTGTGGCAGGAGGGGTCTAATTTTCTATTTGATGGTTCTGTAACCAAACATAACTGAAGGCTATAAAAATTATGGTTTGTCTGAGCAATGACAATTTTATAGTGATTAATTTATATTGAATTTCATATTTATTGTAGGAATGATGGATAAAATAGAGAAGATGCCTAGAGAAAATGTGTCACACTAGGGGTAATTTAGGATTTTTTTTTAATATTGCCTTATAAAATTAATAAAACTTATATACTATTAAAATATGGATTATTAGCTAAGAGTTTATGCTATACTAATTGTTATAACATAAACAAAAAGTAGATAAATCAAATTTTGAATGTAAGTCACTAGAACCTTGAGTCACGTGCAGTAAAGGATGCCTGTGGCAATAGGGTTAATGCTGATATTTGCATACATACAATTTATATATTTAATCCTATATAAGAACATATTACTAAACAAGAAATTATACAAGTTTTAATCTTTTTAGTCATTAAAAAAATTACAAGTTTTGAAATAAGTCTTTAATCTGTAATCAAACAACAGTTATTTTCAAATTGGTGCAAAGTTGTCATCCTTGGGTAGATGCGACTGCTTATACCATTATTGGCAACTTTATTCGTGATAGCACTTTGGTTGTTTCTTACCTAAGTATGTTATAGTTAGAGAGACAGTTAAATTATATTTAGGTTTGACTTTTATATTTTAGTTAATTATTTGTGTTTTAAAATTCATATCTGAAACGTTTAATAATTTTTATAACATAACCAAAGCTTCCCCTCATCCTGCAAGGCTTCATTACCAAGCATCTATAAAACGATTTTGCCCGAGGCTAAGGCATCTGTGCCGTTTATATGGTTCTATCGTCCATGGGTACCCATTCATGCGTGTCTACATAAATAATCAAAGGTAAAGAATAGAAAAGGAAAATAAAACATAAAAAACAAATTATAAGTGAAAAGGTAAAGAAATGAATTTACGCATATGACCCAAAGAAGTTATTTTAAGATTATTAAAAGAGGAGTTTAAAGGTATGTATTACCTTAAAAACTTTTGACACTCATTTAGGAGGTTCTAGAGATTACGCAAGTGAAATGTGAAAACTGTAAAATAATAAATAGTATTTTTATATACTCAATGAAAACCACCTTGCAAGTGTACTATTCAGAGTGAGTGGTAATAACTAAATTAAATAATGAATTTTTTTGAAATAGTAAAAACAAATAATAATAATAATATTTTCCTCAAAGTTCTTGTCAAGTTTTAAATAATTTTATAAACTCGTTTTATTTTTGGAACAAAATATAACTAGAACTATGTAATGCGCTACACATGGTCGTTATAAGAGACATACTGCTAAACATAACTGTGGTAAATCAATTATTATTTCCTGATAGCTCTTTGAAAGTGATAAAATTTGCCCAGTGGGCTAGACTACCATTTTCATGCATACTATTAACCCTATCGAGGCAGGTCACGGGTGAAAGGCCATGTCATCTCGTTTGTTGACTCGCATTCAAAATTTGATTGAACTACTATTTCATGATCTTGTGTCAATAAGTTTGGTATTAAACTGTAATTATAATTCAAATTTTAGGACTATACATTACTCAATTTCTTAAATTATAAGTAAATATTTAAAAAGTTGAATGCAGCACTGGTTTCAATTAGATGTTTGTGAGGTCAAAA
>NW_013665968.1:449441-451028 GCF_000517525.1 Limulus polyphemus | reverse complement strand
ATTTCACATGTGAAATTTCCAAATTTTCTGATGCATAAATGTATTTTTAATCTTAAAATGAAAATTATTCTGCATGATAGATAGGCAAGATGTAAAAAAAAAAAAAGGCATGAAAAAAACACTGATTCAAAAACCTTATGACTTAATAAAAAATTAGATATTTTGCATATGAAAGCATTGTAATGTTTACTGATAACCAGCCAAATTTAGTTAACATTCGCTTACTAATTTAAAAGTTATAGCATGAAAACTATAACAAGCACAAAATGGTTACGAGGTCGGTCTCAGGGACCGAGCCCAGGCTGAAAGAGTTAACTGAAATTTTCAAATAATGTAGGAGTTGCAAATACACAGCTCAAAGGGATTAAAAGGTCTTTCTTTATCCAATTATTATTGTTACTGAAAAAGTTACTTTTAGACTTATCACTTTCATGCTTTTTTTTAAGGTGACTTCTGAGATTATTCATACTAAAATTAAAGGGTTGCCTTAAATACATCAGAGCACAGTTTGACAGGAAAAAAGAGGCACATTACACCATGAAACTATACTTATCTCATTCCTCTGATCTGATAAATTAATCGCTATTCACATATACAATGGTCGAGGTTGCAACTAGCACAAAAAAATAAAATCACATCGCATATCTCTTAAATTCATTTACACTCAGTAGGTCACGGGCATTGAAGCAATAGCATGAAGATGATGAGCATGTTTCACTTTTTTGGGAAAAAGAGGCTGTTAGTTGTTTTTTCCAGCTATACTGATGATAACATAAACCGTAACTGTAAACTTTTGTAACTCAAATAATTATCTTACAATTGGTTTCCTTTTGAGCATTTGTACTAGAATTAGAACAGAGCACAACTTTGTTATATTCATAAGCAAAATATCAGTAGTATTTAAACAGAAAGCCCCATATAATGAGCATACCATTTCTGTGATTTGGTCTTTAGAATCAGTCAATATAGATGACTAGTGCATATGTAAGAGCACAGGGTGTGATTTTTATGTTAGGACATACATTATAAGTCTGGGTGTTCACTCCATTGAACTCAAGAATTAATGAAAGAGGATAAATGTCTACATAAAATAACTTATAAGCATTAAGCTGTATTTCATAATACCTAAATATATATTAAGCATTTTACAGATGAGACTTTATATTTTTAAATATAAAAATCCCTTCAAAATTTCTTTTCTTTCTTTAAATAGTTTGAAACGAAAGCACAATTTTTCAATACCTCTCTCATCTGTGTTATCATGTAATTATATTTTATTTCTTGTTTGTTAATTCAATATTAACTCTTTAAACATGTAATTTTTCGAGCATTCTGCCGGACTTATTTTCACAATTTCCTAATAATTATCACCATACCATATAAAATTTCAATTTTTGTAAGTATGTGGAGAATAACATGGTTTTGATTAGTTTTCAGCCAAAGAGAAGTAAATGTTTCTTTTTTTGTGAGTTTAAAACACTTAATTACACCATTTTGGTTTTCACAACTATAAAGCCTTGGTTTGGTCTGATATTTCATTGGTGGTAGTGTCCCGGGTCACTGATGAGGAGTGGAATTCTCCGAAAC
>NW_013665968.1:436367-449321 GCF_000517525.1 Limulus polyphemus | reverse complement strand
AGAATGATAGGTTTCTTTTTTGTGAGTGTAAAACACTTAAATACACTATTTCGAGTACTTAGTTGTGTTCTTCAAGCTTGTTAGTTTCTTTTCTTTTGCACTTGTTCTCATACTAACATTATAAACAGCCAAATCTTCTAATCTCTTGCTCAGCTGAGGTAGTTCACTTGTGTTCCATTATTACTCTAAGCCAAGAATACCACGATATATGTATATAAACTATCTCTAAAAAAAAAAAAAAAGATGGAAGCTTGTTATACCTTTTACACGGAATCATAATTCTCCTGAATATCCTTAAAACAAGTTTTTTTGGCACTTTTAAATTTCTCAAATCTGACAATAATAATATAAAAATACCTCTATTACAAACTTACTTTTTCTGAATCTTTGGCCCTGTGTAACTCCTACAGCTTGTGGAAATTGAGGGGTAAGTGACATGTTGCCTGGTGATGACACTAAATACTGATGTTGCATGGTGGTAAAAGCTGGTTGACCCATTCCTAACATCATGGGCTGCTGGGGTAGGGCAACTACAGGGCTCTGTGTATGCATTCGATGCTGTTGAACTGTAGCTGGAGCTGGGGGAGTGACTGCTGGCACTGGTGTTCGCTGTAGTTAAAGAATGATTTACAGAAAAATACAGAACTATTTTGGAAGACCAGTTTGAGCTTCATAACAAATATAGATTCCTTTTCTTTTATATTCTGTTTATTTTAAACCACCTTTATTATTATATACTGTTATAAGCTATTTCTAATAATAATAATTTGAGCAGTTGTGATCATACTCTTGTCTTTCACAGAATCAGAACATTACATACGTATCTATTTTCATTACATATTTAAATAGTATCATGGTTTAATTTACATTTTATGCTTCAGATGAACAGCATCTTTTGTGTTTGCAAGGCAACTCTCCTCTTTGTAGATTTCATTTCCTGACAAAATATGTAATACATATCACTATTATTTCCCTTTCCTACTCCTAATGAACATGATATCTTACCTTGCAGTAAGTTTATAATTACGAAAAACCCAAAATATTTCTTATCTTCATCTATACGTATTTGCACTTTTGAGGACATGTATACTATTTTATTTCTAAATGATACAGAAGATGAACAATTATATACAAACCTACAAAGAAATTTGATGAGTATAATAATTTTGATCTAGGTAACATACACTTGAAACTGGATCTCATGATCACAACAAACCATACAATTACAAAATAAAGTTGTTCTTAAGAACAACATTACTTTAATATCTATCTAGAGTAGATTAAAATATACCATTATGATAATGAAATGTCATGCTTGAACTTTAACATATAGGAATAGTTATTTTCTAATGCATAAGAAAACAAAGGATATATTTATGTTTTCAATAAATTTTGTCGTATTTGCAGAACCAACTACATTAATTTAACTTATACCCTATATTGTGATACTGAAACTAGCTACAATTTCTCACACATTGTATATAGACTTGTGTGTTGACCAAAGTATTTATTACAATCAATGTAATATAAAACTGTATTCTTTATACAGTTCATTATAAATAAAGAAATTAATCACAGCTTAAAAACCCCATTCTTCTAATTCTAATTCTGTATATATATAGAACTTACTGGAGTGAAAGACTTTGCATTTGGATTAAGAGTAAACTCCTTTGCATTAGGATTCAAATTTGATGACTTTGTGGTATTATCTGATGCAATAGTTGTTTCAGGTTCAGTTGCTATTAGTTCTTTTTCCTGTTCCTTTAGTTTTTCTCTTTCCTTCTCATATGTATCTCTACTTGTGATCTTAGGTTCCTGGGTAGTAGCTGTTGGCTCAAGCTTCTGTTTAGTAGAATCCCTATGTTGCTCTCTCTGTTCCTTTGGCTCTTCCATCAGCTGAAACAAGATTTCAATGGTATCAAATAAATACTAAAATTATTATTGCAACTCTAGAATTTTTGACCAACAACTAATATTTAAAACTGTCAAAAAGGTATTACATTCGTAATGTGTGTAGCTAAATCAATAACACATCCTGACATCTTAAACAAGATCAACAACAGGTTAATTTAATATGATTTTGTTTTCCTAAGTTATGCATTCCTGTCATATAACTGCAACCTGAAATCAACCAATTCATACCCTTCTTTTAGTTATTACAGATGAAAAATGTTGTTAATAAATTTCTTAAGTAAAACCTGCTGAGAAGAACACCAAATCTGGGGATCACGATAGAAAAAACACAATCTACGTTATTAAAATGTTTGGATTTTAAAGTGAGGGCAAGTCAGTTTTGTAAAAGAAGAAAATTATGTATGCAATAAAGTTCACTAGAAAATTACACAGAATCAGAACACAATGTTTTAAAGTGGAAAACTAGTTACAATTACTCATATTTTAGGTACACGATTTTTATAAGTCTATAATTTTTTCTAAGATAGATATAAATATAAACTTGTATCAGTTATAGCTTATAACTGAATCTCTTAATAAATAAGATCACATTTGAAGAGTACCTGAAAAACAAAATATTATTCCTCTTTAACTTTGGGAAGATATAAATATTGTATAATGAACAAAAACATTACAAATAAAAGTTAAAATTTCATTAAACGTAGTTTATTTGCAGAGCTGAGTAATTAGTGCTATTTTCTAATCAATTATTTGACAGCTCCATTATTTTATAACATTAGATAAATTTACTAGTACAGTTTTTCTCAAACCTTATTATGTACAAGAACAACAATAAAAAGCAAGTTGCAGGTGCTATCAGACACTTGCTTTGCCTCTAATCAGCAGTTCAAAATTAGTGACAGCAGCAGATAGCTTTAGTAGATTTGTAACAGTAAAGACAGGGTGAGCAAATTTGATAGCAATGGGAATCAAATCCGAGACCTAATACCCACTTTAAAAGGAACACAGGTAATAATCATTTAATGAAGACTAATAATTAATAAACATTAGCAATACCACAGATGTCCAGTAATGTTAAAAAAAACAATTTGAATGTATAAAGCTCTGGGTTAAACTGTTCTAAGTCACTTTCAGATTTAGATTTTTGAGAATGTAATATATTTTTACTTTTATTGGTATTTGGTACTTTTATAAAATATAAGCATACTTGCATCATATCCCTAGGTTTATTTCTATACTGTAAAATGCCCAAGTATTGCATAATGTCATGTCAGTAATTTTCTATAGACAAGTAATGAACAATATTTTGTAAATGGTTATCACATAAGCAGATGCTCACTCTGTCATCTACACATTTTTCATTGTTATTCCTAGCATGAAAAATGCATAAATAACAGTAAATGTAAGTATGAAGTACATAAGGAAAACCTGAGACATGTCATAATGAAACAAAACAGTTTAATGTAGTCAGTACACATGGTTCATAAACTGAACTCATGAAAAACTTGAATAACCTACTAAGCTTTAATAATTTAACAAACTTTAAATATTTGCATGAATGTAGAAACACATTATTATTGCAAATTATTGGAACACTCATAATCAGTAATGGCACTAGGCTACTAATTATAAAAATCAGAACCAGTTGCAGCCTGTCTATAATTTTACTGCAAATGATTTATTAGCCTGTAAAAACTTTTATTTTTTAATAAACTTACCCTGAAATCTGAACTAAATTTTTTAAATTCTGCTAGCTGTTCATCTCTTCCTGTATAGAAAAAAAGTGTTTTAATGAGCACTCCTTCATTTGAACAACAACAACAAAAAATAAATAAATAAAAAAATAAAAGAACATCGTAAAAATATATTTGCCATAAAAATAACATTTATTCAACCTGCTTCATAAAATTGAAAAATCTCTACCAAATGTTTGCTTTGTATATATATTTTTTTGCTTTAGTGTAAAAAAAAAAATAATAATAATAAAAAAAAATAGATATCTGGTTTTCTATTAAACAGTGTTGTACACATGTATAAAAATACTATTTTGGGCAGGATATCTCATTTAACACTACATTTCCTTTCATTAGTAACAGACATGATATATCATTGTTGTAAGACTGTCAAAAGATCTAAAATACTTATGATTTGGAAATATTATAAACTTGCAATCATGCAATCACCATGACCACTCAAACAACATTGAAAAAAACCTTTGAACATCTAATATAATACTGTCAAGTACTTTCAAATGAAAATATGATAATAACAACATTATTGATGTCCTGGTAACACGATTGGAAAGTTCCATAAAAATATTAAGAAAAATCAAGGATATGAAACAAGAACATGTTAACTGAGTTTTCAAAGAATATGTGTAGGTCACAAGAGCACTGAAAACCAGTGAGTGGAATATTAATATTTCATATCCTCCACGTACAAAATGTTTAAAGGCTTAGCAACCTACGTTAAGCAGCAACCGAGTACAAAGGTCATAACTAGAAGAGATAATTGTTTGCTTTACTTCTTTATTTACTCTTCTTTGTTTTAGGAAAAATATGTTAAGAACTTATTTCAAAATAGCAATAACTTATATAAATATATAATGTATAATAATTGAAAAGTGACTGTATTTTACAAAATACTAGTTATTAAAACACAGCCAAGACAAGTTACTTTGTACAGACCAGAGGTTAAGTTTACGTTATTGGATATGGTAACATGAGTGGACATGTGCCGCTTCATTGTAACTTCTGTATTATTAGCAGGCACGGCTGAAAGGTCAATATAATAAAAATAATAAATATATATAAATGTATAATGTTATGAGATTTAAGCTATTTAGTCTAAACATTTATGTTTTCATGTTATAATTTGTGTTCATTCTAGAATGAAAGAGGCATAATTTATATTTATTTCCTAATTTTTTATGGTGGTTATGAGATCAGTCAAATTTACTGAACCCGTACAGAGATTAATTACTGAAAATAACAGATAAAATATAAAGTATTTTCTTAAGAAATGTTTGATAACTATCCAGACATTATAAAGATTTTGCATGTGAAATTTCAAAATTTTCTGATGCATAAAAGTATTTTTATATTAAGATGAAAATTATTTTGCATGATAGATAGGCAAGAAGTGAAAAAAAAAGGCACGAGAAAAACATTGCTTTATAAACTTTAAAATTTAATATTCAAATTAGATATTTTACGTATGAAAACATTGTAATGTTTACTGATAAACTGCCAAATTTCGTTAACATTCACTTACTAATTTAAAAGTTATAGCATGAAAATTATAACAAGCACAAAATGGTTACAAGGTTGGTCCCAGGGATTGAGCCTGTACTGAAAGAGTTAAACAAGGCAATGTCAGGAAACATAGAATTACCAGGGGCAGTAATGGGCATAAGTATGCTGTAGTGTATGAACATTTCTTGCCTGCTTGAAAAGAAACTTGCCCAAGCTCAGAGCCTGCTTCAAGAAGTGTCGATATATAAATTAATGTATGTGGAATATTTCTTGTCAAATTCAATTACTTTGTTGGATGATGCTATTAGAAGTATCACCTCTTCATTGGAAGGTCTCAAGGGGTATCCAGGTCCAGTATTTACCAAATTTAAAGCATTTGTGCCTGAATATCGAGTATGAACAAAAAAATGGACTATTCTGGTTTGAAACTGTGTCTTAATATTACTTAATACGCTAAAGGTAGAACTGAGGCAGAAAGTATGCAATCAGTATTTGGCCAGTGTTATGAACAATCACACTATCAGGTTTCTTGAGGAAAACCATCATATTCTCCTGAAATCTTGCTAAAGTATTTGATCTCAAGTTGTGTCATATATTAATGGATTGAAATAATTTAAAACTTTTGAAGATGAATTTGATCAGTTACCCAATTTAAGAAGGTTACAAAAACAACAAATGATCTCTGTGAGCTTGTTTTCATGCAGAAGGTGGAGAATTTTCCTTCAATAGTTTGTTTGGCTTACATTTGTTCAACACTGGTTGTAAACACAGTAGATTTAGAATGGGAATCTGTAATCAAAATTTCATTAAAACAAGAACCAGAATAAGTTTGAAACCTCACAGTTGGATCTTTCTATGATGAATGCCCTTGAAGGCCCACATATTTCTGAATTCAGTTTTAAACAGTCTGTATAAATGGACAAACTGTAGTGAGAGAGTATTATCATCAAACTTTTGATTTTTGATTATGAATAAATAATACAGGTGAGTTTACCTTTTTATCCATTTTGTAATATGGGTTTATCTTCGTAATAAATTTTTCAATTTTACTGCATAACGCATACAAAATTTAAAATCTGAATTTTGGTAAATGTTAACAAGCATATCCATAAAAAACAATGCTACACAACTTCTGTGAAAAAAATTATATTATTTAACTATTACTTTCCAATCATTTCTGTATTTTCAATAAATACCATTGACTGACTTTATTGAATTTGTTATATTTTTGTAAGCGTGTAAGTGACACTATTCAACATTGTAAGCATCTGCCCTTTCAAATAATTAATATTTGGAGATGGCTGAAAAAAATACTAGTTTGACTACAGACTTAATATAAAAAAATAGGTCAATCAGCCATTTTCCATAAATTTTTTCTTACACTACCTTCAAAGAAAATGTTTACTTGTTTTAAGATGGCACACGCATGCTCCAAGAATCTTGAGAAACAATCAGATATTCTCAGTCATTAACAATAAACAATATTTTAGTTATTCAGAATACAAGGAAGTTGAAAATCAAGCACATTCCTTTGCAGTAGTGGACATGAAACAATTGTACCTTTCTGGTTTCCGCCTTTTCTATCCTGGTCCTTTTTTTTTTCACTAGGTTTGGTTGTAGTTGTGACTGGTTGAGATGTTACAGCTGCATTGCTGGTGATCTGTGGAACACAGGGAATATTCTCTTTGTTTTCAGTTGGTGGAGCTACCCTTGACTCCTCTGTTTTATATTCTGAAGAAACAAAAAAAGAACCTAAATTAGAACATCTACACAATATGAAGTTTACCACTAAACTGGATATCATTACAAAGACCTACACTAGACTTAACACTTATCAGCCAGTTTTTAAGCAGTTTGTATTCTAGATCTAGAAAATAGTCTAACAGTTAAATAGCTCTTTAACTTACAAGCCAATAACTAAACAATGTAATTTTTATTTTTAACTTAAAAAGTTAGTCTATTTTAATGTTAGTTTTCTTTTCACAAAAAAAATTAACATAAATAAAAAATGAACTAATTTTATGATTTAAATTTTCAAACTATTTTCAGTAGAGCTGGATGATTTAATCTATTACCTATAAACACCAATTACGTCAGTGTCATGTAAACCAATCAATTAATCAAAATTATGATTAAATTGATTAATCTACATTCCAATTACATTAACACTAAACTGGCAAACAATGATTTATAAGCATAATGAAGTGACTTATTTTTGTTTTGGTTTGTTTAGAACTTCATGCAAGCTACACGAAGGCTATCTGTGCAAGCTGTCCCTAGTTTAGCAGTGATAGAATCGAGGGAAAGCAGCTAGTCAACACCACCCACCACAAACTCTTGGGCTACTTTTTTACCAATGAATAGTGAGATGGACTGTCACATTATAATGCTCCCACAGCTGAGAGGATGAGCATGTTCAGTGGGACAGGGAATCAAACCCATGAACCTCCGACTGCGAATTAAGCACCTTAACCACCAGTTCATGCCAAATCCCTGATTTATTTTTGAGGGAACATACTAGGGTTTTGACAAACCAGTATTCTGTTTAAACATGTAGAACATCCACCCCAAAATAGATTACTTCATTATATTCATAAATTGTTGTTTGCCAAATTTATTATTATACTAGCATAATGTGCTTCCATGCTCAAGTTCCAATTAACTCTCTCGCTACAAGCTCAGTCAATTCAGCCGAGTTTGTGACCCCAAATTGACCTTTAGAGTTTCCATACTATAACTTCTAATATGTTTTGTATATCTTCATAAAATTTCTAAAGCTTTCAGTAAACATTATAATTGTTTTCTACACAAAAATCAGATATTCTAATTAAGTATTTTTACAAAAGATTTGTCTGTGAATATACGTAGTTAATTTTGACTGCTAAAACCTACTAAATAAATATGAAACTTTTTTTTTGAGTAAACATTATATTTTATCTGTTAGTTTCTCTACATTAACTCTACCAGGTTGACCATATTGATCGACCTCATAACCACCATAAAAAGTAAGAAATAAATTTAAATTATCCTTTTTTCTTTCTAGAATGACTGCAGATTGTAACATAAAACTATAATTGTTTATCCAAAATAGCTTAAGGCTTGAACAGTAGACATCTGTTTCTATTTAAGCTTTATTGTTCTATCATCCTTTGAATAATGTCTAACTAATAATCCCACCACACAAGTTGCAAATCACTTGGTGAATGAGCACACCTTGCATATTGTTTTTATTATTTTTATTTTACTTAATTCAGTCTAATAATTTTTACATTTTAGTTACTTTATTAATAATAAAGAACACGCATGAAAAACAAGAAATATAGTACTTACCCAGGTCGTTTGTTCTTTTGTAGACTGTCGATGAAACTTAACCCTACTTTTTTATACTAATCGTACTACTGCACTAAATAATGCACCTCTAAGAATACAGAATAATAACAAGTAATAAGCAGACAATATCTTATAACTATCATAATTTGTCTGGTTTTCTAAGTATGAGATAAGAACCATTAAAAATTAAGCTAAGCTTGTCAGTGTGTTTTTTGTGAGAATAAAGTTCGAACCAGAAGAGAAATAGACAATTCTCTGTACAGAAAACAACATAATATATCATTTGATAGATTAAAACTTAGGCTTTCTTATTGATTATAAGTAAAATAGTATTAAACATCAGAGAAAACAACTGATCATTTGTGAAAAAGAGAATGTGACAGGTAGGGGTAACAAGAGATGTCTGATTTTCTAGTTTATGGCTTTGTAACTAAGATTGAAGGCTATAAAAATTATGCTTTGCCTGAGTAATAACAATATTATAATGAGTAATTTACGTTCAATTCCTTATTTCTCAGAGGGGTGGTAAATAAATTACAGAAGAGGGAAGACCTAGTTAGCAAATGTCACAATTCTCATTAGGGAAGATTAAGGTTTTTTAAAAAAATATTTTCTTATAAAGTTAAGAAATTAAAATTAGATTTATTAGCTATTAGCCAAATTTATTCACATATCATGATAATAAAGTAGTATAATTATAAAAACTTGTGACATGTGCAGAAAAGGGTACCCATATAGAAAAAGTTAAATTGTTTAATCTAAATTCTGATTAAATCAATTGTCACAAAAATAATCATCTATTTGAAATTATTATTTCCAATTATTACTATTTTAGATTATTCCAACTATCCAAGTAATCGAAGTATTGCTACTAAACTTGCTCATCCTGTCTTTGTTATATCAAAACTACTGAGGCTATCTGCCATTGTCACTAATGTTTAACTGCTGACTAGGTTAAAAGCAACGGGCTGATGGCACCCATCACTAATCTGTTTTTTTCAACTGCTAGCTAGGAGGAATGCAAACTCTCTAGAAGGATCTGCCATCAATCATTTAAAAAATTTTTTTTTGCTTTTACATACCATGGTTGGAGGAACACTGTAAGAAGTTTATCCCTTGTTAACCCCCTCGTTACAGGTAGGTTAAGGTGTGCATATCATGACCTTTTACATTTACATTCAAAATATTACTAAACTACTTTATCATCAATTTATACGAATACATTTGGCATCAAAATGTAGTTAATAAATCAAATTTTAATATTATATAACTTTAAAGGTCTTAATTTTATAAGGAAATATTTTTAAAAAATCCTCAATCTCATTTAGTATGACAATCATGATATTTGTTCTCTAGGTCTTCTCCCCCTCTCTAATTTTGTTTCCATCTCCCTCTGAAGTATTGAGTTTAATGCAAATTACTCATTATAATACTGATATTACTAAGGCAAAGTCTAATTTATAAAGCTTTTAATCTTATTTCTTTACAGAATCATAAACTAGAAAGTTAGACCCTATTGCCATGCCCACCTTTCACATCCTTGTTTCCACAAACTGCTGATAATTATTTCTGACATTTTATATCATTTATAACCAACAGAAAGGCAAAGTTTTAATCTATTGAATGATGTATAATGCTTCATCTTTTCCAGTACAGTGTTGCCAATTTTGTCTTAAGTTTAAATAAAAGTTTACCTCATGATGTTCACATAGAGCAGCAAAGGGAATGAAATTCAGCCCCTCTTGTCCTAGTTAGAAAGCCAGTTAAATTATACCAATTATAGGACATTGTTTGTTTTGTGCATGTTATTATTCTGTGTTCTTAGGTGCATTATTTAAGCAAATAAAAATTAAATTTCATTGGTAATCAACAGCAAAAAAAAAGAGGTCAAAATAAAAACTATATTTCTTGTTTTTCATGTATATTCTAAAATGTAAAAATCATAAACTTAATAGGTTAGATAAGGTAAGAAAAGAAAAATAATGATGATAATAAAAATTCTTCACAGAATATGCTCATGAGCAGCTCAAGAGCTTTGTCATTCAACATGGTAATGTGAGATACACGCATTCACCAAGCGATTTACAACTTGGGTGGACAAATTATCAAACTGTAAATTTAACACACACAGATAATGGCTGATTAATGTAAAAAATTCAATATATAATTATCAATTTCCAAGATTATTTTTGCTTGGAAAAATGTCAGAACATTCAACCCGCATGTAAAAAGCTATAATAATTACAAGTAGAGGATCATATCTAATTCAATACTGAAGTTCAACTAATTAAAACAACTCACTAGACTGTGACACTTTACCCCCATTTACTCTCATTTCTTTTGATTCCTGATACTGAGCTGTGTGGTGTGGCTGACGAAGTGACACTGGTTGCTGTTGAGTTGGAATAACAGGAGATTGGGTGCATAATGTTGGCTTGACAGATCCATGATTGGGAGGTGGTGTGGTCACAGAGTTGGATACAGGACTTGGTGAAGAGGCTGTAGACTTGTGGCCATGGGAATGTGCTGGAGGGCCACTATGTTGCGATGACTTTAAGGAGTGTAGGGAAGATGGTGGAGCTACATTTCTTACAGGCTTACTTACTGGTATATTCCTTCTTCTTTGAGGAGGAACATATCTAAGTGTTATTAAATTATTCATCAAGCCTTATCAGATTTCTATAAGCAAAAAACATTTATAGATAAGACAAAAACATAAGGTAACAGTCTGGTTACAGGGATAAAGGATTCTCATCGTAGTTTTAATTTTTTATGGTGATTCAGGTAATTTTTATGGTTTAATGTATAATAAAAATAAGGCTACTGGAAAGTCTAATAAAGATTCCTCACTAAATCCAACTATAAGCATGAATGCCTATGCTAGGAAAGCTATTTTCTGCTGGTCTATTTTCAGTGTAAGAATACATTATGTTTAAGCATTCTATTACTCCAGCCAAATTATTACAGGATTATGTTACTAATAGGTTCTTACGCTTTTATCACAAGTTGTATAGTAATTTGTCTAATGATAAGTTCAGTTTTAACACAATTCTGTATGTAAAAACTGAACTTTTATTTTTCTGAAAATAATTATTGAAACTAAAGATTTAATAACAACCAGGTTAAGAATATTATACAGTAAGACACCTTTTCCTCTTAATTGTAAATCATTTCTGTGTTAATAATAACAATAAAATACACTCACTGAGATAAAGCTTAGGTAGCAGACACATCATCAAACATTATATAAACATCTATAAAAAGTACTACTTAGTCCTTCTTTAAATTATCATATCATTGTAACTGTGTCATTATCATTACCCTTGAAGCCTAAAGTTGCATTTACTAGCATTTCATTCTATATGATTTAATTAAATTTAATTTCTATAGTACACTTTTCAATTTTGGTACAGTAATAATCTTAGTATAATTTGTAAATAAAGAACATATCCAAATGTTCATGATATATCATTTTTCTATACATTTAATACATTAATTCTTTCCATGTAGCATGGTAAAAAGGAACAATGACTTTTTAGATTGTTAACAACTTTATTATTGATTTATGTCAAACTTTGCAATGAAAACATAGCTTATAAGTCAAATTTTTATATTACGTTTATTTTAATTTCTTAATTTCAAAAATAAATACTTAAAAATTCTTATATATAATATTAATTTTATGAACTTTAAATTTTTTACTTCAGAATTTTTTAATTTGTAAAATAGGCTCTTGCAATTCCCAACTAATTAAAAACATAAACTATATATAATTATGAGCAAATATCTAAAACCTGAACATCCTATTTCTATATTTGCTAAGATATCAATAAATTTACCAAACCACTAGAGAAGCTCCCCCAAAACTATCAAGATACTTTACTAGTCAACTTTACAAGGCTGATGGAGATGTTTCTAACCAACAGAAAGCACAGATTCTCCTCTATTTCAAGTTTAAAACCACACATTTGGGTATTAGCTTCAAGAAATATATTGTTGTGTGAATCTTTCTATAATTTACTTACAAACCATATAATTTGTAGTAGTTTTGAAACATTCTATTATGTTGACTGATATATTTTTTGTGTTCTAAAATGCATATTTAAAAGCTAAATGAATTATGGTTTGAGACCCAATGTAAAAAACAAAACAAAAAACACCAGATGTGAAGATAAGAATTCCACTTAGTAACTAATCTATATTTCTGGAAATAGAAAATTTTGAGCAGACTAAAGACACAACCTACCTCCTTGAAATCTTGGTTTGAAAGAAAGAGATGGTGTCCAAGCACATTAAAATGGCTGGGAAAGCCACTAGGGGGACATTCTGAGCTTTCAATTGGTTATTCATGTCATATAAAGAAGTGTATATAAGAGAGCATTTCCAAAAATGGAAAGAGGTAGGTGGGGTGCCATTGTGTTTGATTTATTACATGAGCAATATCTTAGTAAATTGT
>NW_013665968.1:425888-436083 GCF_000517525.1 Limulus polyphemus | reverse complement strand
ATTGACATAAATTCATGAAATAGTAGTTCAATAAAATTTTGAATGCAAGTCAACAAATGTGATGATATGGCCTTTCACCCGTGACCCGTCTGGAAAGGGTTAAAATACAATTACTTACTTGGAACTGGTCTGCGTATTTTCTGATGGCCTCATCACAGCACTATACCTCTCCTCTTCATCTCCATTTTCTAGAGCTATTCTTAAGCGATGTTGCTGACTACTTTCAATCTCTTGAGCTATCTTCATAGCCTTTGCTTCTTGTTTCTTATATTCTTCTGTATTTTTTGGTTCTAAAGGCACACTTCAAAAAAACAAAACAAAAAACATTCCTTGGAATTAACTGATAAAACTGATGCACCATCTGCCACTGTAATGTCATACTAAAAGGAATGACAATTACTTTCTTCTTCGTATTAGAATAAACAAAAATTTTATATATGAAAGTCTCAACAAAACAAACAGACCAAATCAAATAACTCAGGCCATGAACACTGAGAAACACTGATATAGAATGAGAAATATTACAGAAATAAACAAGAAAGACCTTGAAAAGATATATAAGTATATACAATGTTGTTTTTTAATAGAAAAAAAAATTAAACTGAAGCTGGCTATTATGGATTATAATTAGTGAAACAAAAGGATACTCATTTAGAATTTCTTTGCATATTTACAAATCTATGAAGACAAACAGAAACACAGAGTAAGTGAAAAAAAAACAATTTGTAAAGTAATTCAGTACTTTTCAAGTTATATTCATTGTCAGAAGAAGTATAATTGAGTTATGTTGAGTTTTTTTGCACTCAAGGTTCATCATATCAGATATTTGTATCATTAGAAAGATCTCAAAGTACTTTTTAAAATAAAAAAGTTCTTTAAAAGCTAAGAAATAAATTTCATAGTAATATTATTAAAAAAGCAAAAAGTATTAAAACCATACTGTTGAATTTAAATGAGGATTCCATCTTTAAAAAAAACAAAAAAAACTGTTTCCCTTCAGGTGCATATGCTAAATGTTTCTATAAATTTCAAATAGCAAAATATAGAAAAATGCAAACATCATATAAAAGATACACAAATTAAACCTAGTGTATATATTCAAATCACTTTTTATTTATTCATAAGAATATGATTTTTACATTAAAAGACTAACTCGTATACTAAAAAATAAATAAATAAACCTACGTATAGCCTTGGAGTGTGCAATCATATGTTGAAGTAACTCCATATTTTTCAGCATTTGTTCGAAACATTTCATTGGCATCCCATCCATTTTTCTAGATGAAACAAAAATTTACATAAATAATATTTCCATTTATTAATTTGATATCATTGGGTTGATGTTACCATTACAATTACATTTTTATTTAAAACTACAAATATCATATAGTGGTATTTATATCACTAGTGTATTTCAAAATCATCTGTGCCTTACTTTCAAACTACACTGGATAAGTTTTATGAATTTTTAACTTTGATTTAGTATACAGTGCATTTAAAATAAAAACAAAATATCCAAATTAATAAAAATATTTATATTAGCTGTTATAAAGAAATTAATATTATTTCAAACAGGCAAAATCATGAAAATTAAATCCAAATATACTGTACAAAAATTGTTAAAAGTATACTGTATCAGTGTTACTGTAATAGTTTTCACATTTTTGCAATACTGAGTCATCCATAGGTACCATTCCAGTGCTTATTATTATTACAACTATGCTATACATGTATTTTTAAGTTTTTATTTTAGTTTGAAACCATAATGGACTGAAATATGATAAAACATTCAGCTTAAAATAATAGTTTTCTGGTAAATTTTTAGATTATTCTATCATAGGGTCAGATCCATGATTTTTGTTGGTGGTGATCTTCCACAAAGTCTTGACCTTTTGAAAAAAAAAACATTATTTTTTTTATTAAGTCTAAAGGTACCTTTGTTTGTTAGTCCATCAGAATGGGGTTTAAACCCTTTCAACCTCCCTGTATCCACAAGTATATGATACAGTGACTAACTTTTACAACTGTTTTAGTGAACAAATCTCTTGTAGATTAACTTTTCATTTTCTTTATTATTATTTAAATAAGTTAACTAATGCCATAATAAATCAATTTTAAAGATAATTGGAAAAAAAAGTGAGAGCTTATAGAAGAAAATATGTTTTATGACAAATACATGCCTTACAGAGATCAGATTTTTAGAAAATCTCTAGGGGTAACAGTAGTTTTGAAACATATATATATTCATTAATGCTATGATGTTTTGTTTTCACTGATTAAATAACCATTTAAGGTAATGTGATTTTACAGTACACAAATCTGAATTATAACGGTGCCAAGATAGAGCATATTGACTAATTGAAAAACAAAACATACATCAGCTAAATATTCACATGTACGAATCTATGTATATACTTCATAACAAGAATTGTTGATATTAACAACAGTAAAAATTGTAAACAACATACAGCATCTCCTTTATCTGAATCCAATGAAACAGGTCCATCAAATCCCTCTAATGGTCCCTCCCATGGCTCTAGTTCTTTCTCAAAAACCTGGCCATTGAATTTGCTAATTGAGGAGTCTGTGAAACCTTAAAACAATTGACCAAACATGCTATTATGTTTGAAATACTTCATACAATGTATATAATCACTATTAAAATTACCAGAAAGTTACAAAAACATTTTGTTCCTAAAGACAAAATTTTTCAACAAGGTATGTCTGGTCATTATTGATTTAACATTTTTTGCAATAACATTTATATTATCAAGCATTGATTTTTTTTTGCCCTATACTGTGTAAAATTCAACAAGATTTACTTATTGAAAAACAGAGATTCTTAAAATTTTCTAAATCAAAATCATCATACAAATGATTTTCAGAAGTTGTTAAAATAAGAAAAATATTGTAGTACAACTCTTTTACCTAGCAATACTTTTACTTGGTTCAATTTTACGAACTTAAACCACATGTATACAGAGCAACGTATATACAGTTTTTGGTTCACTGGACTAGTAGCTTAGCAAATTTACTAATCCACATTTAAGCCCACTCGTACGTTTGATTTTTACTATGTCACAGTACTGCACTGAACCACCAACACGAGTGGTAAAAGATGTTTTTAGCTCTTGATACGTTATTACACACAAATATATTTCTCATTACTAAAAGTTGTTTCTGAAATGAAAAAAACAACAACATAAAACATTACTTTTACATTAGTTCTACTAGAAAAAGTGAATCCTTAATTTAACAACTTGTTCAGCACTTTATTAGCATTCAGTTGTTTCTTCATCAACAGAAATAAATGCACTAACTATCCAAACAAAATTGTATAATCATATTTTGGTGAATAAATGTGAAATTAAAATTACCTTTTCAAGCAAATAACCAAAATTTGATAGATCTTGCGAATCTTAGTTAGGTTATTCTTGTATATTTAAAATTTAAATGTCTGGAACAGATAGCTCATACAATAATGAATATTTATGATTTATATTTTATTATTAAAAAACAAAAATAACTTCCAGACTTATGACAAGATACAATCTTCTAAGTTATTCAGACTATAATTACATTCATCTGCAAATCCAGGAAGGTATTTTCCATCCTGAATATCTTATGCAACCTGTCAGCTAAATCGCCATGTCAAAGACCTCAAAGTTAAGCCACTATTATCCCTAATGAAGAACTGCTGATTAGAGTGAGGCAACCAAGGAGCAGCACCTATCACCTAATTTTAAATAAATAGGAAAACTGACTGTTACAGTTAGAACTATCTCACTGCTGTGCAGTGTGTTTAGTGGTGTGATATGCAAGCATATCATGCATTTCCTACCTTCTTATTTGGATGTAGAATTTTTTTTAATTTGTTAGCTACTCAAGTGTAAGTACAGATCCCACATGCAGTCAAGAATCTTAATTTTGCTCTAGATGCCTACTGTTCCATGTCTTTCCCCTGAGACAACACCAGGTCTGCTTGTGGGGGAAATAACTGTAAAGTTGCACATCATTTATGAAAGGGGATGGCAGTTTTCTCCAATGGCAAGCCTTCAATATTCTTGTATCAAAAGCACATATTTTATGTGTTCTTGTTTTCAAGAAACTTTACAATTCAGTGGTATTAAGCTTTTACTGCAGTTATGTGTATATGTATAGAACATGTACATTTTTACCTGAAGTTTCATGATGGCCCAAGTTGTTATTCTAGGCCTAGTATACGAGTATAAGTAAAAGATAAAGAAAAACTGAAGTTGTTGTTTCACTTTAGGTAAAATAATATTTTTATCAATATGAAATGTTAATTGTTCCACATTATCTGAAGAAATTGTAAATTTTATAAAACAATGAACGCTAATAATGATCAAGATCTGCGTCCTGCTTTTCAGAGAGGGGGGGGGGATGTTATATCAACTGAGATGTTGAGCTCAAACACTTTATCAGATTATTATTATTATTATGAAATCTAATAAATTTTCAGGATCTGTTATCCAGTTTACGATAAACCATAAATACATATGAATTTGCAAATCTTTCAAAATGTATAAACTAATAAATCATGCACATAAAATGGTTTTCAAGTGATTATAAGAAAAGAAACAAGTAAAATCTAATTTAATGTGTTTAAATTCAAAGTACAGTTATTTTGCTTGTTTAGAAATGCAAACAAGTTCACTACAGCATTATCTAAAGCAAAATATTCCTTATAACAATAAAAAATAATGAAAAAAAATAGTTTTATAAACAAATAGTTCAAAAGAAGTTTCAGTTTAACAAGTTATTTTTGTATGTGCAGCATACTCCTGTAGCACATAGATGAAGCCAGTGTTACAAATGGTAAAATGTAGCTTATATTGATAAAATAAATTTGACTATCTGTGATTTCTGCTACAAGTTTTACAATACACAAAATGGGCTTTTTTTATGTCACTTTAGGAATTACTTTATAAACAGATTTCATACTGAAAGAAATTCAATGCTATATAATAATATTGGATTCTTATAATTACTATATTAATTCTAATTAAAAGGTACAAAATAACAACAAAAGCCGCATAACTTACCTCTAGTTGCATAGTCTAAATCTACATTTACAGCATTAATCATTACAACATCCTCAAGATTGAAGATAAGTTTCTCTGTAGCAAAATCTTGAGCAGTATAGTTTGTAATAAAACTATTAAGATTTTCACCTAAACCATGTATAGGAGTAATATTAGCAGATTTCATGTCCACTTTGTATGGCATCTCAAGCACCAGCTCCATCTGAAAATAAATCAATCAAATTTATTTACTGTGATCTATATAAAATATTTTTTAAAAAATCCTCAATCTGACCCTAGTATGAGAATTGTGAGTTTTTGTTCTCTAGGTATTTCTCTAATTTATCTACCACCCCTCTGAGAAGTATGGAATGTAATGTAAATTACTCATTATAATATTGTTATCACTCAGGCAAAGCATAATTTTTGTATCTTTCAATCTTATTTCATTACAGAGCCATAAAATATAAAACCAGGCACCTCTTGTTACACCCACCTATCACACCCTCCCTTTCAACAATTACCAGTAGTTTTATCTGCTTTATAAACATTAAGAAAGCCAAAGTTTTAATCTATCAAATGAGATATTATATTGTTTCCTGTACAGATAATTGTCTATTTCACTTCCAATTCAAACTTTATTCCAACAGGAAACACATCAACAGCTTTTATCACATAGTTAGAAAGTCAGAAAAATTATTATAGTTATTGAACATTGTCTGTTTTTATGTGTTCTAAAGTGCATTATTTAATGAAATAAATTATTTAATGTAGTAGTAGTGCCATTAGTTTAAAAAAGTAGGGTTAAGTTTCATCTACAGTAAAAAAAAAAGATCCAAATAAGTATTATATTTATTGTTTTTCATGTATATTCTTTATCTATTATCACAATTTAAAACTTAGAAATTTATTACATTAGTTAAGGTAAGATAAAGAAAAAATTTTTTCTTGAAGTATGCTTGTGAGTAGCCTGTGTGCAACGTGATTTGATAGGGTAACACTAGCTACATGTTCACCAAGTGATTTACAACTTGTGTGGCAGGATTATTAGTTAGACACAGTTTAAAGGGTAATAAAACAATAACATTTAAGTAGAAATAGAGGTATACTGCTATGAGACTTAAGCTACTGAGAATAAACAAATACAGTTTCATGTTATAATATGAAGTCATTCTAGGAAGAAAATGGGTAATTTAGATTTTGTATTTTCTTATGGCAGTTACAAGGTCAGTCAAATTGACCAACCTCACATAGTTAGGGTAGAGAAAATAAGATAAATTATAAAGATTTACTGAAAAAAACATTTTGTGTTTATTTAGGAGGTTTCAGAGATTACACAAATGAAACTTGAAAATTTTTAGATGAAGAACAGTATTTTTAATCTTAACATGAAAATCACTTTGTACTCAGACTAGTCAACAAAACGACTCAATATATTCACGGATAAATCTTTAGTAATAATACTTTAAAAATCTGATTTTTTGTGTACAAAGACTTGTATTGTTTACTGAAAGTGTGAAGTTAGAACTATTGTATTAAAAGTTATAGTATGAATACTGTAATGATTACTTCAAAGTTATGAGCATGGTAGATTCATCTGAGCCTGTAGCAAAAGATTTAAACTGAGGTTGCTCATATTTTTCCATGTTATCAACAGCAAAATAAAACTATCACAGAACGACAAAAGCCACAAAATGAAAACATATTTAAATGAGTGGTTCTTGTAATATGACAATTTCAGTGATCAAAATACTTAACTGTGGACTGAAACATCACAATTTTGATTGCTTAAAAAACATTTCCATTTAAGCTGTTTAAAAAATTAACTGTAATCACATAATAGCTTGGTCTGGCATTTCTTTAATAGAAAATGGTGATATAAGCCAAAAATACCAATAATAAACAATAAATCATTCACTTTATTCAAATGAAGAGGCATTAATAAATTTTAATATAAAAAAATGCTAAAAAAGAAGATAACTATTCTTTACATAGTTTATTTAACCATACAAACTATAATATTTGATTATAATCAAGGCTTGATTTTAACAGTCATCTGAGACGATTAAAAACTTCATCGGATAATCAACTTAAACCTGTGTTGCCCAAAGGACAACTGGTGCCACAGAACAAACCCTTACTCAAAACAGCATCTCAGTCTACTGTACACTTATTCATTCTCACACTACACACGTAATATCAACTCCAATATTCAATCAAAATCATTGGTAAATTCCCTAATTACAAACTCGAAAATTTGAAAGGAACCCCATAAAAATATCTTTTGGTCCATTTTTTTTGTTAAAAAATATTGTACTTTAAACAAGTGAAATGTTGGTACAATCCACCAAAAGTGCCCGAAAAAGCCAAGAAAAGTTCATTTTTGTGATTGGCTAATAATGCTGTTTTAGTCACTAAACTTTCTATTGTGGACAAGCTGCACGTAAATTTTGAATGAAGTTCAAGTGAGCTTGAATGACTGTGCATGGTAACATAATACAGTGTATACAGCTCACTTAGTTACATTACCACTTTTTTTTTACAAGTTACAGCTTTAAATGTAAGAAAGATTTATTTTTAAAATGGGCATACTGATTCTGTCACTATTGTGCTCATTCTCAAGTACACAAGTTTTAACGGTAAAAAACATTTAGTATTTAAATCAACATTAAACCAATGTAACAAAATTTTTATATATCTAATCAGTAAGTAAACTCAAAATAAAACTATTACCACACATCGTATTGTGCAATGTTTGTATCCATATATATGGGAATTTGCAACAAAAACAAATGCCAATAACACAAATATTTAGTGAGATTAATTTCTAGTATAGATGCTAACGACAATAAAACTAACATGGTCGTCTCAACTTCTTACCACCAATAAACCTTCGGTATTAACAAAAGCGATCAAATTTAAATAATCAAACTAAGAATTTTCATCATTAATAATCACAGTTGAAACAATGACCTGGTCTTACTACAGGCTTATTTTACTGTACGTGGCAGGCAAGCCAAGATGGTTAGAATGAAAACATTGAACATGATTGGCCAAGATCACTCTTCTGTTTAAAAGTTTTACAGATCATTGACTGTTTGTTTCCCTGAGATATTATGTAACATTAGCATGGTTTGGGCTTATTTTTTCCAATGTAATGAAACTTTCCAGGCAATAAGGCATCAGAAATTAGTTGAATAAAGATGCAAAATTGTCAACTAAACATTAATTGTACTTTTTGGAAATAAATAAGATTTAAAAAATCAAAATTCTTGTAACTGGGTTTTTTACATCAATATTTTCATAATTGGATCTTTTTTCGAGAATTTATATATATATTTTTTAGACAACCTGGAAATTTCCTTAAAATTGAGCACTGATAATTATTATTTTTTACAGTTGGACTTAACCCAGATACAACAAAACAACAAATATCAAGATAACATTCTTCAGTATCATTTTTGTATAAAAACACAAGAGCCCTACCTTTGGAGAAAATGTCTTAAAAACTCCTTCGAAGACCTTTCCATCTTTTGCTTGAACTTGCACAATACAACCCTGTAATTGTATGACAGTTATAAAAATAAATTAACTTCAAATTGCAAACAACTAAAATATTCAAATGTAATTTAATAACTTTCAGAACTTATACATTTAATAGTAAAACAACTATTGTCTTGACCTTACAACAAGAAAGTAATACAATCTCTTTCAAAATGCATTTAGTGCACCATATTATATACTAGCACATTTAACAAATTTCACTTAATGAGCTTATAATGGCGATTTCAAATTTTCTCAAGAAAATATGAAATATACACGGAGAAAAATATTATTACAAAAAATCATGACAAATAAAAATGTAATTTATTATTTCAATTTATTACAATTTTACAATACAATTTTTATGGATTTAATTTGTCTCATTCAAAATATTTTAAAACATTATTTTATCATTCCATAAAACAGGTTGAGATGTAATCATGTTACTATTATGACATCAGTTTCACAAGACTAAGTAATTTGGAACATAAATAAAAGCTTAGTGTTTTTAGTTAACATTACTGCTGCTTTCTACAGCTTAACTCCACCAAAAAGAAAGTAAATCCTCTTCCTACATATTCAGGAAAAAAAAAAAAAATCATGGTGCTATGTAGTGTGTGGTCTACAAAGATATTTACACTATAGCATGCGGTATACACAGATACTATCATCATCATCATCATCTCCATTTTAACCCTTTCCAGATGGGGCACGGGTCAAAGGCCATGTCATCACATTTGTTGACTTGCATTCAAAATTTGATTGAACTAATATTTCATGAATTTGTCAATAAGTTTGGTATCAAACCGTAGATTATAATTCAAATTTTAGTATTGTACATTATTTAATTTCTTAATTTAAAAGTAAATATTTAAAAAATACAGATAAACACTGATTTTTGTGTGTCACATGGTAAGTTGAATGCAGCACTGGTTCAAGTTAGATGTTTGTGATGTCAAAATAATAAGTCTATAGTTTCATATGATTTAGGAACTCAAATTACTGATATTGACAAGCTAGAATATAAAATAAGAAGCTCTTATCTTTATTAAGATATTCCTCACATAATAAATCAAATACAGTGGCCCTTTGACCACCTCTTTCCATTTTTGGAAACACTCCCTTATATACACTTACTTCTGTCTATGACATGAATAACCAATTGAAAGCTCAGAATGTCCCCCTAGTGGCTTTTTAAGCCATTTTAAATTGTTAGGACACCATCTCGTTCTTTCAACCAAGATTTCAAGGAGGTAGGTTGTGTCTTTAATCTGCTCGAAATTTTATATATTTTTAGACCCATATATATATTTTATATATATATAAAACCTAAAAAAAAATTATTTCTTTTCATATCCTACATGTGTAAAATTTTAAAAGGCTCAGCAACCGAGCACAAAGGTCGTAGGTAGAAGAGATAATTGTTTGCTTTACTTTTTTATTTAATGTTCTATGTTTGAAGAAAAATAAGTTTAAGAACTTATTTCTATAATAGCAATAATCTATATACATATATAACGTATAATAATTGAAATGTGACTGTATTTTACAAAATGTATCTACTAAAACACAGCCAAGATGGGTCACTTTTTAAAAAACTAAAGATC
>NW_013665968.1:403485-425878 GCF_000517525.1 Limulus polyphemus | reverse complement strand
GTTAGCCAGGCATGTCTCAAAGTACAATACAATAAAATAATAAATAAATACATATATATATATATATGTGTGTGTGTGTATAATGTTACGAGATTTAAGCTATTTAGCCTAATCATTTATGTTTTCATGTTATAATTTGTTGTCAATTTAGAATGAAAGAGGCATAATTTATATTATTTCCTAATTTTTATGGTGGTTACGAGATCGATCAAATCGACCAAACCTGTACAGAGATTCATCAGTGAAAATAATAGATAAAATATAAACATTTTTTCTTAAGAAATATTTAATAACTATCTGGACATTATAAAGATTTTGCACATGAAATTTAAAATTTTCTGATCTATAAAAGTGTTTTTAATCATAAAATGAAAATTACTTTGCGTGTTGCCTATCAACACGCGAAAAAATAAAAAAGGCATGAGAGAAACATTGCTTTACAAACCTTAAGACTTAATAAAAAGAACTGATATTTTGCATATGAAAGCATTGTAATGTTTACTGATAATCTGCCAATCTTGCTAACATACGCTTACTAATTTAAAAGTTATAGCGTGAAAACTATAACAAGAACAAAATGGTTAGGAGGTCAGTCCACATTTTTGTTCAGCAAATAATAATAATTTAATAAGTTGTTTTCTAAAAGAGTACCTTAAATTTAGGTTATAATTCTGCTAGTTTTGATTGTTGAAATTTATTTCATTCCAATTATATTTGCCACAAAAATGTTATGTTATGGTATTTTGTACTTTATTAGTTTAAAAGCATTATTTGTAACAAATGGCACCAATTGCAAACAAACAAAAGTTAAAATGGTGATGATGTTAGTATCTGTGTAGACCACATGCTATAGTGTAAATATCTTTGTAGCCACAAGTTATAGTAGCACCAAAATCATTATATTGAAAATAATAAATATGCTGGTTGTAAAGCATGAATAGCTAAATCCCGTATGACCTTTTTTGTTATTTTAGTATGACAGTCTTTTTTTTCTCTACAAGTCAGGGTTCCCCCTCATAAAAAATAAAATTAAAGTGAAAGGAATCCTGTACCAAGAAGTATTTTCCAACTTCATTTAAAGGTATGCACACTTTCAATTATAATAGAAAATTCACTGTATAATATAAAATTATCTCAAAACATAAAAAAAAAGTATTTTAAAAATCATTTGTTAAATATAAAGTGTTTAATAACTATTAAAATGTATTATTAGAAGACACATTAATACTTCTATATGTGAGGGTTTAAGATTTTCAACTTCCCTATAGACAACTGTCCTAACAAGTAACACATAGCTAGGTCTTCAGGAAAAAAACAGTCTTTTGTTACGTATACTGTCAGAAACCTCACTGAATAGATGTATTTGGTAGGCTCCATCTCCTTGTAGCAGAGAGTACAATACATACAGTTTTTCACAAAATGTCACAACCTTTTTTCTTTAATCTACTTGACAGAAGTCTTCAACTAGAAGCTATTGATACAAATCAGAAGTTACACTATAATTAAATTATTATTCCAACTTTAAGGAACTTCAAAGCCCAAAATCCAGTTACATTTCCCTAATAAGGTTGAAATTCAAAAAGCCTGAGCACGGCTTTCTTAGAACCATTGGACTGAAAAGTAGAGTAGAATATGCAGTTTTAAATAGCACCATAAAAATATTGGTTCCTTTAGCACTGGTATTCTAAACTGGCTTAGCATGTGACTTAAAAGACACAATCAAAGTAGGAGAGTAACATACAAAAAGAGAAAAACACTAAAAATGGATTAATAAAAACTGCAAAGCATTTAATACAGTTGTTAAAATAATTTACTCAATTAGGGACAAAAGAAAACAAAGAAGACACTTTGGTCTTTTAATCAATAAGAATGGGCTGCATTCTTTTTAATATGTCAAATTTTAACACAGCTCTGCCACTTCTTCATGATGTTAAAAATTATACTTTTGCTCATATTAATATCAAAAAGTAAAATATTTAAAGGTTAAAAAATATCAAGTGTATCATAAGATAAAAGTACATTTTTATAATAAAACATGTTTGACTCAAAACACTTAAGTTTTTATTCGCAAGAAACGTAGAACGAAACCAAAAGTGTATCTTAATTTACTAATCACAACTAGCTTGTGATGCATATGTTCTAATTCAAAAACAAAATATACCACAATTTCATTCTGAAACTATCACAATAAAAGGCTAAATTTTGGTGTAATGTAATTGAAGGGTCACATTTATACAGATTAAAGAGAACATACCACAAGAGAAGCAGCACCATGCATGAATCTTGCATTACTATATACACCTTCAACCTAGAAAGTGAAAAGTTTAAGCAGGTTAAACTACATGAACAAAATGACTCCTACTTTACACTGTGAGTAGAACAATTATAAGTATATTATTAGAAGATAAATTTAAGCTTTCCAGAAAAATATAAAAACTACAGAGAATGAGCATGTTCCATGTTCAATAGATCCTACTAGAAAAGTTGTCTGGATACATATATATGTAATAAGAGGCCACCAACATTTGTCACAGTACACATTTTAAACCAAATCATTTTCCCTAAGAAAGGAAAATCTTTGTTGAATGGTACATAAAAAAAAGTCAAAAAAATATTATTTATGATTTATTAGAGAATTATGAAAGTTTTCAAAACATGTTAACTTTTAATTTGAAGTTCGTGTCACGTGAAATTTTTAAAAATTAAAGATGTTTTAATTAAGCTTTTTCATACTATTAGTCTTAACATGTTTAACCAAATAATAATAAAAAAAACAGGACTATGCTATATCATAAAAGTAATTTTTTTCTTCATTCATTAGATGAATAGAGATAGTACAGAGGTAGCAGTAGTCCTACTATGTAAAAATTTCTTTGAGTTGACCTACTTACTCTCATTTACATATTTTACAGTATGTTATCTGAATAGAAACTGCCATCATGAAATGGGTGATTTGCCTGTTCATGTGGTATGTGTAGTTCATATAAATCCAACTTGTTGGATCAGTATATGGATAAGAAGAGTCAGAGTTGATTATGTTTTAACTGCTAGCTTTGATAATTGATCTCAATGGGAATGTTCTTTTTATATTTTTTATTTACAAAGAAGTAATGTGGGTCAGCATTATTTTATTTGAAAGTACAAAATAACTAACCCAACCTTTTTTTTTATATAATGACTGTTAGCACTCTAGGTTTTGCCAAACTCTATCAATAAATAGTCTTATTTTATTCAACTTGATGCCCAATGAACAGCATTCAACTTTAGTGCCTAATGACAACTGCCTCATCCTGCTCATCATATTCTGATTCAGTTTGTCATATCTTATATATTTAATGCATTAAAAATGGAATGAGGAAAAAAATCTACTCAAACTACAACACAGTCAAATTAAATTTGATTTCATACTGCAAAATAAATACTATAGCAAAAATATATTAAAAGTAGAGGTTTTACATCAACATGAAAAAAAAAAACAATTTGCTAAGAAAATCATATTTGTTTTCCTGCATCACTATCCTCTTTCCTAAATAATCTTAACATTTCGCTCTTGACATGTAATAATTAATATGGTACACATGTAATTATAAATAACATTTATGTTTACATTGAAAATGTAATTGATATACACTTACATGGACTGAAACATTCTTGTCTAGTGGTCCTTTTGGCCTGGAAGGTTTGCTGTTAAATAAAATCAAACTGAACTTGGTTGTACGACATATTTAAAGAATATACACAATATGTTCATTAGAGCAGCATGATTAATGGTATTTGACAACTGATTAATTGATGGGCCCATCAATCTATGGGATGCATTCCCCCATATGAACAAATAAAAATAATTGCCTTCCCTCTATTCAGCAGTTCAAAATTAGTGACAGTTGCAGGTAGCCTTAACAGTCTTTTCATAACTACAACAGAGCCAGCAAGTTTTGTGGCAACAGGAATCAAAGCTAAGACCCTTGAATCAATGGAGTAATTTACATGACACTGATCGTTGTATATATGTCGATTGATATATTCAATCACCCAGTCTTAAATGTTTGTGTTTTTGTATATATATGTACACACAAATAAATATATATATATACACAACTCCAGATATATCATCACCAGACTACAGTCAAGAATCTACTTTTGACTCTAGTAACTGTACTTTAGACCCAATGTTTCAAATATAGTTGTACATGTACAAATAATAACTTGCTATCAGATAATACTTCTTAATTAATGAAAAGTAATTTGGCATGTAAAGCACAAAAAAGTAAACTCAATGATCTAAAGTTTTTTTATATCTCTATATTGAAACCAGATATATTAAAGGTTCATTGTTGAACATAAATTAGCTTGTAGCTATGAGAGAGAAATTTTTTAATTAAATATAAGAAAGCAACAACAACAACAAAAAAAAAACACACCAAAAACTGAAAATTAATCAAACTACATGTGCAATGAAATTGCAACTTTACGATAAATGCTTCAAGAGCAATAATTATATGATCATTTTACTCAATTTGGAGACTACTCTTCTGAGGCTTAATGTTGTGAGACATTACAGAAAAGACAAAAACTTTACATTTTATTATTATTATGACTGTTTTTGCATGAGACTGCTAGTTTCTACTGACTAATGTAATATTCTTTGAAGAAACTATTACAGTGAAACTTAATTCATAAAAAAATTTTGATTTACAACATACTGACTGAAGGATTTTAACCTTTAAACCAAAATTAAACTGGTTTAGCATGTAATTTAAAAGACACAGTCAAAGCAGGAGAGTAACATATAAATCCAACAATCCTGGTCATCCTATTATTTCTAATTGTGGTACGCCTACTAAAAACTTATCTACTTATGTTGATCACCACATCAAAGATATCCCCCCATGTTTGATGATGTACATGAAAGACACTACACATTTTCTAAACATGATCTCTGACATTAACAGCAATGGAAAACTTCCTTCAAACACTATTCTCTGTACTATGGATGTTTCTTCTCTATACACAAACATTCTCCATGACTAAGGCTTAAAAGCCCTCGAATCTTCTCTGCAAAAACTAGACAAACCCAACACTCAAATTATTACAGACTTAGCTGAACTAGTATTTACATTTAACGGTTTTGAATTTAATAAATTCTATATTCAAACAAACCCACAGCTATGGGCACCAAGATGGCACAAAACTATGACAACATTTTTATTGGAGACTTAGAGATGAAACTTTAGGAAAACTGAACAGAAAAACCAATGTTTTGGAGATGCTGATGACATTTTTTTCAATTGGGTAGGAGACGAAGATTCATTACTGTCCTTTTATAGACATGCTAACACCTTCCATAGTTCTATTACATTTACTCTAGACTTCTCCACTACCCAAATAAGTTTCTTGGATGTAAATCTAACACTAAAAGATGGTGTTATACACTCTGATTTGTACCGAAAACCAACAGATAAACCACAGCACTTAAATAATCAAAGCTGTCACCCTTCACACACCAAATGCAATATCACATTCAATCAAGCACTTAGATTATGGTCTGATAGTAAGAACTATGATTGTCACATTAATTATTTGAAACAGACTATGACTGAAAGAGGTTATAAATAAAACACTATCACCCAACAATTTGAGAAAGCTAACAATATACGACGTACATCTGCCTTGAAACAATCACTTAAAACTAATTCTTCTCGTGTTCCGTTGGTTATTACCTATCACCCAAACTGAAAAATCTACTCGGATACTAAAGAAACACTTTTATCTCCTTCAACTTAATGATCGATTAAAATCTTAGTTCATGTTAAAGCAAACTTTAAGTCAACACCAGGTGGAAGTCAACCTTGCAATAGCAAGCAATTATCAAACCTGTAAGTTCATGCAGGCAACAAACAAATTTTCCGATAAAGACAACCAAAAGCAGTTCAAAATCACTAATTCCATAACCTGCTCTATAAAAAATGTTATTTACTTAATCCAATGTCGAATATGCAATTTCCAATATGTAGGTCAAACCAAAACAACTTGAAACCGACACCAGGTGGAAGTCAGCCTTGCAATAGCAACCGATGTCAAACCTATAAGTTCATACAAGAAATAGACAAATTTTCTGGTAAAGACAACCAAAAGCAGTTCAAAATCACTAATTCCATAACCTGCTCTATAAAAAATGTTATTTACTTAATCCAATGTCAAATATGCATTTTCCAATGTGAAGGTCAAACCGAAACAACTATATGGGAACGTTTTAATAACCATAAATCAACAATAAAAACAAAAAGAGAACTTCTGGTTGCAAAACACTTTAACATGCCTGGACACTCTCTTCAAGACATTAAACTTATGGGTACAGAAACAAATCCCAGGGTTGTTGACCTTCGCAAGTCTCTGAAAAGATTTTCGAAACTAAATTCATGATTAAACTTACTTTACATTATTAGTATTATTCTTCCTTAAATTTCTCTCTCTATATTGGTAAGATTTCCTATATATCGAGCTACATTATTATTTTCTCTATTTCCCACCACCTTTTGCCATTATTTAATTTTACTTATATTGTTTATTTTATTTTTGATTTTATCTTTATAGAAATTAGTTAACAATTCTTATAACTATTGTCCCACATAAGTCTTTTTATCTCTAGGTTATGATTGGCTAGCTCTAAGACCAACTCATATTGAACATCCGGTTTACGTGACATCGACATCTGAGCCTATATATTTCATCACACTCATTAAACACAACCCTTTATTCTCCTGAAGAAGAATAGTCAACTATTCGAAAGTGCTCGAGTTTTGGGTCTCATTTTGAAAATATTACAACTTTTGTAGGTGATCTTGTGTGCTAACTACTTAACCTGGATATAAAAGGACAAAAACACTATCCTAAAAATGTAGCAATACCAATTTGATAGCATTTAATATAGTTGTTAAAATAACTTGTACAATCAGGAACAAAAGTAAAAAATAAAGAGGACACTTTGGACTTTCAATCTAGCAAGAATTAAAGTAATCTTCAATTCAATAATCTCTATATATTGAATTTCTAAAGTACATCACATACCTAGTTGCATTTGACCTGTTCTTCCTCTTTGTATTACTATTCATCATGATGGAATGGAGGTTCTACAACACTAATGTTGGCTCGTATAGTGTAATATCAAAATAAACAAAACTTATCTTCTTGAAGTAGCACAGTTCAAATAGTTCTGAAAGAATGATCACGACACAGTGGCACTTAAAAGTTAAAGTAAGTTTCCTCTGCAAGGACCCTTTAGCAAATGTCAGGTTTGCAGATTATCTCATACATGTAATATTATGCAGCTGAAACATGAGAAAGAACAAGCTTGGAAAGTAATCTACTTTTGACAGAAGCCAGCAGTTTAATTTATATGTAACAAACTATAATTTATAAAACTATAAATACTTTCATCAGATATAAGAACTCATTTATTAAATATGATCAAGTTGTTTTTCTTTGTTCAATCCACTCTTACAGTTGCAGTTTAAAAATAAATACTTGAATTCTTATTTGTCAACAAAGACATTCTAGTCACTTTAAAAAAATTTCCACAATTTGTTAAAGTTCTAATTGCGTTGTGATGTACAATGTGTTTACAATATGTTAAACTCAAAATTACATAAGTAAACATATAGTAAAACTAAGTTAAAGTCAGACAGTTTTGAGAATAACACTTTGCTAACCTTATAACTACATCTGCCTTTCGACTTGTTTGTTCAACACAAAACTATGAAAAGGCTATAGCCTGCAGTTAGTTACCAGACTTTAGAATGGTAACTTGGTATTCAAACTGAGTCATACACACAGTCACTATAGGCTGAGTGAGTATAAGTGTAATAGCTAAGTTAGTAAGTATCACTATCAATCACCATTTCATAAGATAAATTAAAAGCTAAATTTATACCTTATTTTATTAATTTCTAATCAACTTAAAAATAAAACTTAAAGGAGATTTTATGTTTATCGAGATGTACAATGTTATTTAACTTATTGTTAAGTGATAATTTCGTTAACTAGACGTAGCTAGTGTCACAAAACTACGTATCTTAATTTTAGTTCAGAAGTAAAAAGTATTTAACCTCTAAGAGTAAGAGAAAGACTTGAGTAATTAGTCTCTTCGACAACAAGTCTAATGCCAAAGCTCTCAGTTTTATATTTAACCCTATTTCGATAAGGACCTTCACTGGACTTCGTGTGAATTAGTATCCAGTACTAACACAGCAACACAAGAGATGCCATATGAAAGCAAACTTTTAGTATTATAAAATTATATCAAGCAGCTTTTTTTCCTCACGAAATATTAAACTGTTTAGTTACTTCAAAACACAATCACTTGGAAGTTTCTACAAAAAACTTCTCGTAAAATACCACTAAACAAGACAAATTGAAAGATGGCCGCATGGCGTCCATCAGTCACGATACTTTTGAACTACTTTCTGCAGGCAAAGACAAGTTCTTTCACTGGTGCAATTTTATAATAAATTTCAATAATAAGTTACTATCGTTACCTAACCTGTAAATAAATATATTTATAAATACAAGTGCAAAGAATTTATTTCTAATTTATCATTGACTAACAAACGCATATAGTAATGTAGACAGGATGATGACGTCAAATAGTCCAACGCAGTGATACACCAACTTTACAAGTCCTAATTCTGATTCTAGCCTACATGTAATAGTAAAATAAAAGAAAGAAGCAAAATATTTGTTAATATGTGATAACAGTTCACATTGCGTTATTTACATGCAGTAGATTACAACAAACAAAAACAATACACTAAAATGAAATTACCATTTAAGTCTTAGATATATAATGAATTAATTAAAACCACATTTCAAACTATATATGACTCGCACATATGTGCCACAAATACAGGTATATCTAAAATGTGTGTTTGCTTAATTCTGTTGCAGTCCTTATCTTTTTCTCTAAGATAAGGTTTCTCTTCTTCTTCTTGCTTTTTTTTTTTTTGCTGTACATTTTACCCAGGTAAGTTTTGTCTGGGTAAGTCGTATGTATTTAGTTAATCCTAGCTCTTTATGGTACTAAATGATGGCTCCACGTCCAGTGCGTGCTGACCCGTTAGTCTACATAACATATTTTACGTAAAATAGAACATAGAACAACAGTTGCAAAAAAATAGTTAACTATGTCACAGTTACTCTCACCCTTCTGTAATTAGTATAGAATGTGTTTTTATTCAAGTATTTTTTCAAATTTTAATACAGATATTTTGCAGGCAGTTATAACATCTTTCTAAAACTGAATGTGCAATGGTCGTAAGATATACTAATCCTTTTACTTAAATAAAGGTTACTAATTTGTTGGCGTCAGTGTTCTTAAGTACCAAAACTATATAAAAAAAGGAAAGAGGAAAAACTTGTTAAGTTGCTTAGTTAAACATTTTTTTTTCTTCTTGAAATGCAAATTAAAATGTAATTGCAACTACAAAATAGGTAGTACAACAGAAGTTTAGTTTAACTTAAATTGGACCAATGACTACATATGAAGTTATGCGTTTTAAATACGATTATCTCAGTCGTTATGTTATGTAGCAATGCTGTGGGAGTAGAACCTATTGGCCAAGCCAAGCGCTAGGTTCGAGGCAAAGGCCAAGTAACTGTACCACAACCAGCCGTGGTAAAGTACTACAATGCTGGAATGGGAGGAATTGATCTGGTAGATTGCGCCTTATCAGAATTACGGGGGCACTTTAAGAAAAAAAAGTGATACTAGCCTCTGATGGTAAATGCTTCAAACATTGGTTTCGCGTACTGTTTTCAGATTTCAAGCTGTACAAGTATTAGTCAGAAGGATTTCCGGAAAACGCTTGTTCAAATCGTGGTAAAGCAGTCATCTTCAAGACCCTCCGCCCTCTCAAGACAACTGCTGAAGTTCGAAGAGATAATAGCGGTCATTATCCAGTTCAAGGACCTGTCAGAGGCAGAAGCCTTTTTAACACTTCAAACTGCTCGGTGTGATTTTCTTAGGGGGGCAGTTCGTACTTATCAGCTATAGGTATAGAAATTTATAAGTTTTTCGCATTACTTGAGGCCTCGCAATATTAGGGGTCCGTCGGTGCATTGCCCCGACTGCACCGACGTTAAATACGCCACTGGTCAGATGATGTGCATACTGTTTACGACATCGAGGTCACGTGACTAGCATCACGCCACGTCATTCTCGAACCTTCGTGAATTGTCGGGAGATTACTAGATATAGTGTAGTCTTGCATATTGTTGCGTCAGCGAGTCACGTGACTACTACGACGCAACGTTTCTAGAACTATCATGTACTTTGGCGAATGTTCAAGTTCTTACTAGATATAGGGTGGGCGGATATATATATAGGAGGGGACAACGTGACGCGGTAAGGTGTAGATAGTGAGTAATTGAACTGCAGTCACAGGGTATTGTTGAAGTTAACGTTCGTTCGTTACATTGTTGTTTTAGCGCGAGTATTAAGATTAAGTGTATCGCAGAGTTATATCCGGAAAGAATAAACCAGTTTTATTAAGTAAAGACTTGTGTCGTTAAAGTTTCGTTGGAACGAAGTTACGGAAAAATCAATTAACAAACGGAGACGTAACAATATATAAGACTGGCCACAAAGCGACGAGGAGGTGATGAGTAATTGAATGTATGCGGACAGAATATTGTTGCCCTCGTGAAACGTTTGTTATAGAGCGACTGTCGAAATTAAGTGTATCGTAAATTTGTATTCGGAAAGAATAAGCCAGTTTTATTAAGAAAGAACTTGTGTCGCTAAAGTTTCGTCGAACGAATTTACGGAAAACTAACTAGCGAACGGAGACGTGACAACACTATAAGAAAAATTGTCGCGTGCAGTATATTAATTGCGAGAAATATCTCAATATCAGCATGTGCTTCTAGATTGTTCATGAAAAGTAGAGATTTATATAACCTGAAGGACAAAAAAGAGGGCTTGTGAAAATATTGTTACGTCTGTGTTCGTTTGTTAATTTTTCGTAGAAATTCTTTCGAGAAACTTCAGCGATACAAGTCTTTTCTTAAATAAAACTAGTTTATTCTTTCTCAGTTCAACTTTGCAATACACTTAATTTCCACAGTCACTTTAACTTCAACACACGCTATAATTCACAACGAAAGATTCACGCACTTTATTTACTACCGTGCTTGACTCAATTGTCCGTCTCTATCTCTGCCTGTCTGCAATTATCTATCCCGTCACTTATTTTGCCGGCTTATATATACAAAAATAGAGGGCGCGTAGAGAAGACTAGAGTTGCCAGGAACAGACATGATCCTTCTAGAATCTCATGACGTGTTACTAGAGTCACGTGACTTCTGCTGTCGTAACAATATTGATCAGTGGGATTTATTATTTTTATAAGTTTATTACAAGACGTAGTAGTCCCTTTCAGTATAACAATATGAGAAGTCGCGCATTAAATTTACTTGTTTTATCTTTAATTCATGCATGAATTTGACAAATGACTACATTCTAGATACAAAGGAAGGATTTAAGCAATGAAAATGAAACAGTTAATCAGGGCCACAAAACATGAGAGTGCACCAAATTTGTAGGTATTTGGACTTGCAGAACGTGATATGGTTTTTAACTGTTTAACTACAAAAAAGTTTGTACCAATCACTTCATGTCTAGAAACTATGTAAGATATACTTATTAAAGAATTATTATTTTTTTGGATTTGACACATTTTTGTCTGTATGGTTCCAACTGACTTCTTATTAACAGTTTGAAATGTATTAGTATAGATGAGAATGATGATTAATGTTATTTTATGATGCTGTGACATTACCAAACCAACAAATTAACTATTCATCCAGTACTTATAGCTGGTCTTAAAATTTTTGATACATAGTAAAAACTAAAAAAAAAAAGATTATTTGCTTTTTCAGCACTGTTGCACAAAACTACAAGGACCTTCTGTACATAGTCGTCCTTAATTATAAATTAACAGACTGGAGGAAAAGTATTTAATCAATAGCATCCACCATCACCTCTTGGGCTACTTCTGTCTAAATGAATAGTGTAATTTAACCACCACTCTTACAGCGCAATTATGTCCTTAAAGTATAGAGCACATTTTGGGAGCAATGAGATGTGAACCAAGAATCACGACAGGCCCTCAAACAAATTAACTAAAGACTAGAAACAATTGTTTCACTTTGCAACAGAAGCAACTTTTTATTCTTATCACAATAACTATTAAAGATGGCAGACAAATACTATTGTTACGTCTCTGGTCGTTTGTTAATTTCCGGTATAATTTCTTCCCGAGGAACTTCAGTGATGCAAGTCCTTTCTTAAATAAAACTAGTTTATTCTTTCTCAATACAACTTTGCAATACACAGAATTTCCACAGTCACTTTAAAGTTAACACTTTTATAAACACACGCTATAGTTCACAACGATTCACGCACTTTACTTACGGTGCCTACAGCTTGCTTGACTCAATTATCTATATCTATATCTGTCTATCTGCAATTATATCTCCTCTTTATTTGCCAGGCATAGAGGGCGTCTGGCAAACACTCGAGCCTTCATGATCCTTCTAGAAACTCATCACGTGTTACTAGCGTCACTTGACTTCGGTTGTCGTAACACTATCATTGCAGTTGGCCAGCTTCTCAGTACGTATAGCAACTGACAAGACATAACTGTATTTAACAATAATCAAAACAAAATCTTACCATTCACCAACTTTGCTAGGAAATATATTCAAGTTCAAGCTCTGCTAGGATTTCGCAGTATGTCCCTTATTCATCTCAAAATACCAGTCTCGTTGCCTCTCTATCTCTGCATATTCCTAGCACGTTAAATGTTATGTTTTAAAGGCTTATCTACATATATATATATAAATTGCCACAGTTAGCATTAGCCTTGACCATAAGTGACTACTTAAGGGCAAGATTTAATATGATTCAGAACAAGGTGCGTCCTCGTAACATAGAACATATAAATAAGCACTGGAAACCTATGCCAAAATTTTGAAAAATTACCGTGAATAAAGATACGTGAATCTTTTAAGTTACAAAAGAGTTACACCTATTAATATTTGCATCTCACAAACCACCCTTCCTTACCTTAGGAATGATCACTGTCAACTTCTACAAAGCATGCCTCAAATTACAGACATTTTTGCAATGAGATGGTGCATGTAACATCTTATTTGAACTAACCAGTTCAATAGATAACTACAGTGAAAGGAACTTAGCTGTTTTCTTGACCAATATGTCTATAAACTACACATAACATATGTTAAATATATTGAAAAAATTACATTAAAAGGGAGGTAGAAAACATATAGTATGCCTACATACCACAAAATGGATACTTAGCCTGCAGAGAGAAAAGTACTCTCTCATTCTCTCTTTTTTAATTTCCTTGAAAAGTGAAGGTATTATTATTATATTGCATTTTATGTTTGTAATGTAATATAATGCATAGAGTGATTGTATCCTGTCAACTAAAGATATAAGAGAAGGGGATTGTGGTATGCAGATATCACATATTCCACCTTATTATAATGTGTATCTTTAATATAGTAACCAAGTGTTTAAATTTTCCTAGATTTCTAACTCTGAATCTGGTAAACCCAGAAGATTTCATAAACGAATTATTTGATTAAGTATTATTCTTTGTGGCATGAGCTGGTCAATGATCTTATATTCTGCTTCATGGGATTGTTGTACTTTATTATGTCCTAGATTGTCTTATTTTGCAGAACTTCTTTATCAGTGGCACATGGATAAATGGTACTTCCCAATTATTTCAATCCAGTTTATGATTGGTCAACTACAGAGAGAATACGCATTGTGAGAGCAATTTGACACTTTCAGTTTCTGCTTTGAAAAGGAAAGAAGACCTGTTGTAAAGTGTTGTGTTCCTATGTAGGTTATTTTTTGTATATGTTGACCAGAAACTTGTGATAGCAAAAAATGTGATATAACTAGCAAAGAATATATCTTTAAAATCTAGATGTGGAGAACTCATAAACTTTTGCTAATCATCACACAGGTTACATAGCATAAATGATAGGGCTCATACTTGCTTGGTCTGATTTCTGTGTCATACCTTCCTGAAGTGTGGTCATACTTATTTTAATGAGATGGTACAAATACTTGTACAACTTAATATGAATTGGGAGTTTATTTCTACTCAATATGTATAAAGGGAATGATCACTGATATAGTTAATCTAGAAATTGTAGGGTGTCACATATGGACCTTCGTCTGATTTGATAGTGTGGTATCATTATTGTTCTGATTGTAGTCTTTATCTCATGCAGACATACTTTTTTTTCCAACTCTAGCAGCTGATAAGGAGGAAAAAGCTGGCAGCAAAAGAGAATTCCATAAGGGAATTTCCGTGGAAAAGTGGTTTTTCTTCTCTGACAATCAATCAATTTCTTAGTGTTAACCTTCTAATTATCATGGGAATGATTAAATGCTAACCAGTTATTAAGAAGAAGAATTGATTGAAAAATGGTTTACAGTAAGGTGTTTGCAGTACATTATGTAATAACTGTTGGATTGTGGTACGGTTGAGACAGTTGTTAGGTTGTACATCAACAGCAAAAGGGCATTGTGACCCATACTGTGGAAATTATTAAGCAGTATATGGTTGCAAAACGTTAGTCTGATATCTTGAAATGATTGCTCAACTTATCTGCTCAGCTGTTAGAGCATTTATGCGAACAGACTGCTATAAATTTAGTTAGTGCAGCTGAGGTTGTTAGATAAGATCCTAGGAAAATTGGCAGTTGGTTTCACTGTTGGTAATGTTTAGAAATTCTGACAAATAGAAATGCCGAAAGGAGATTATCAGTTGTGTTATCATGCAAGCTTGTGTTTCATGATGTAGTAAGCCCAACTGATGAATTGATGCATTCTAACTATTATAAGGCTTTGTTTAAATGACAAACTGATATATAAAATTATTATGTTATTTAGCAGGTTAATGTTGTTCAGTTCTATATAGGTAGCTTCCTTTGTTCATAATTTACTGATAATAGCGTGAGAAGTTGATACGAATTGTATAAATCACCCAAAATGTATATGACTTTTTGGAATTTTTGTCTAATTATTTTTGTTTATCTGATTGAGAGGATTCTTCATGATCCTTGAATAGCAGTACTAGTTGATAAACATGATGATTCATGCTGGATGCTGTGTTATGATGGGGAAAACAGTTTTGTTAGAGTTGTCTGAATTCAATGGTTAGGTAGCACCTGAAAGCTGTACGTACATTTAGCATGCACAGAGAATGTGACTGATGCTATCATTGGTTATTGTGATTATGTGGTTTGGCCTTGAAAAGTGACATCACATTGTCATAAGATAGAGGATGCATGACGTTCAGGTCTAAAAGCCCCCCCCCCCCTTCCCGTGGCACAACGGTGTGTCTGCAGACTAACAACGCTAGAAACTGGGTTTCGTTACCCGTGGTGGGCAGAGCACAGATAGCCATTTGTGTAGCTTTGTGCTTAATAACAAACAACAACAACAACAAATCTAAAAATTTAATAACTTAGGCCTAAAACGTTTGATGTCAGATTTTCTGGCAAATTTAAGGAATAGATTATTAATACGAGGTTTAGTGAAGTATCAAGAAATGATAGAGTTGTTTCTAATCAGCAGAGGGAATCAGTCAGAGTGTGTTTTTTTTTCAGCTAGTATTTAGTTTTCAGTTACTTGGTCAATGTTAGAGTACATTTATTTTTACATTAGAGTAATATAATTAAGATGACTGTAAATGTAATGTACAAGTTACTATAGTGTTTAAGATTATTGAAAAGTTAAAGGAAAAAATAAACTAATTTGTTATTATTGCGTGGACTGGACATTAAAGTATTTCCACCAAATAATTTAAAAGAATTCGCCAACAAAAGAATAATGTTACAATACTGGTGTTAGAGGTGGGATTATTTTGGTGGAAATAAAATAAAACTTTGAATATACTTAAGATGTTGAAGGTAACGACCACGAAGTCATAGAATGAGAGCAAAGCATTATTTGAAATGACGAAATTGTTAGAACAAGATCAAGAGGAAAGAGGAGTTAAAAGAAAGGCATAATATTTAAATTAGAATTAGAATCAAAAATAAATCTGACTGAGGTCCAGATCAATGAAGTTTTTTTGAGATATATACAGAGATCACAATAATAAGATTGAAAAAAGTATGGAAAACTGTAATAACAAGATTGAGGAAGTGCAAAAGGACATCAATGAAGTTAAAAGTGCAGTAAGGAAAGACATAATGATGTAGGAAAAGCATCATTGAGGTAAAAAAAGAACATTGGTGACATAATAAAGCACCTGGAAAACGAATAATTAAATCCAAACCCACATCTCTTTCTGCATTTGGCTGAAGAGTTCCAGCCTAACACACTATTTACTGCAAAAAATAGTGCCCCCGAGTGGCACAGCGGTGTCTGCAGACGTACAATGCTAGAAATCGGGTTTTGATACCTGTGGTGAGCAGAGCACAGATAGTGCAGCGTGTAGCTTTGTACTTAATTACAAATAAACAAAACAATCAACAAAAATGGAATAGGAGAACTTATTTGGCCTACAGCTATTACTATTACTGCTGTCATACCTGTTACTGAAAGACTTTCCTGAAGTACTCCAGGTATGACAATACTAAATTCAGTACAGAATTTAGCTGGACAGTACATTATCGGTCAACTGAGAAACCAAAGATCTATGATGGGGAGGTACCATAGGAGGCATACCAGACTCAGTTCAAACCCATTTTCATAGTGAATGGGTGAAATAGTGAACAATAAGCTATTCATCTTGTTGACCATTTAAAAGGATCGGTTTTACATAAAGTAACCTTACAGCTGAGATCAATATTAACTATCAAGCATTGGTAATCACCTTATCTAACAGGTTCAGAAAATCTCATCAGAAAAAGTATCCAAAACAAAGATCCATAATTAGGTACAGAAAAGGAAAAGACTTTATCTGAACTTATAGAATACTTGGAACTTACCTCATTATCTTATCCAAATACCCCTCGTGAAATGATGGATTGTTGGCATGTGACCAATTTATAGATGCCATAGCAGAAGATGACATGAGAATCAGGCTGAAGCAAAGTGGGTATACATCTTTCAAGGAAGTTCTACAGTTGGTGATGGAATTAGAATATATTAAGGTCGCAGATAAACAACTAAAGACATCATCTCGAAATTATTGGATCATCAGATGGAGGAGTAGTGAAACTCATCTCATACTGGAGACAGTCTAGAACTAAAAGGATTGATTAGACAACTAGTTACACAGAATGGAGAATTTAAATCACAAGACAATAGGTGTTTCAAATGTTATTTGAAAGAATACATTGGCGGGAATTGCAGACAAAAGTTTGTATGGAATAACAACTCCTCCCAAAAGATAACAAAAAGAGGGAATTGTTATAGATGTGGGAAACCTGGCTACTACAGCTAAGACTGTGAGGAATCAAGAACTGTTAAGATACAAAAGAGACAATTATCTCAACGATGTATCTGAGAACACAACCAGATTGAAGGAACAACAAAGAGCTAACCACACATAAAATAGACGGGAACTAGCTGGACTTATGGAACAAAGTTCAACTGGGAATACTCCATCCACATCTAAGGAGATAAGAAGTTCATTATTTGAGGAAAATCGTCCAGAATTTATGGGCTTATTGAAGGGAAACCTAGAAGTAAGTTGATCTACACTAGTTCAACAGCTGCAGTTGTTCGACCTGATTTCTAATGAAAGTTGGGAAATTGTCTCCAGACATAAAGAAAGAAAAGGGATTGATGTGAACAGCAGGAGGAAATAAAGTTCCAGTAAAACGAAAGGTGGAAGTTATCCTTACTGTAGGAAACTTCTCTGTACCTTATGATGTGTGAGTAATTGATATTAAAGAAGAGTGTATTTTGGAAACTTACTTCACCTGGAGACATGGATGTGAAGTTAGGCTAGCTGCAAATAGCTTCCAGTATATATCCAGGAAATCTCTATGTAATACACATCAATTACTACATCAGAGGTTGAACTCCCAGTGAAAACAGGGATGGTGGTATTCAAAACACCAAGAAGTGAACTAATCATACCAGGAGTTGTGATCAATAAATATTTATTTAGTGACTGAGCCGTGGTGGAACCAAATACTCTAGCAGGTCCTGAGAAATTGCTGGTTGAGAGAGTTCTCGTTGATATGAAGAATAAAGATGTCATATATGATTTTACCCAGGGAAGACTCAAAGCAGATTGTGATAAAGCGAAAGGTTGCTATGATGTTATTGCTGATAAAAACGAATTTTTTTCAAGGTGTCATGGTATGGTGTCGTTGCAAGAGAGAACAAACTCCAAATGTAAGTAGATGTTTGAAAATGCCATGCATCATATTTAAAAGAATCAATGATGTGGATTATAAAATCTGGAAGAATAGATAATCCAAGCCAAAAGTAATTTATTATGATAATGTTTGAATGTATGTCAGTGAGAGAATGGCAAGCTGGGTAACTCCAAAGAAGAATTTACAGGCAGAAAGTTGGCATGCTAAGGAGCCCAGAGCTCTTGTTGAGACCACTTCCAGAGGATCACCAAGGATGGAGCCACCAATGGATTTACTCAATCACTTATCAAGGAATAACTCCCCCAGCAACAGGACAGCCTGTGATAACAAGGAAAAAGAAGCCATCCAGTCTGCATAATGTACTGTGCGTCTTAGAAGGGAAACCACTAAAAAGACTTAGTGAATAAATAATTTAATATAGTGTTTTATTTTTATATTAGATTTTTCGAAGAACCTCACAATCAAGAAAGGGAGCAATGTTATAAACTCTATTTTTATGTTGTAATTTTGATGTTAGGAAGGCCATGACGAAAAATCGAAAATTTGAATCATGTATATCTAGAAAGTTCTAAAAATTTTGATATCCGAATGTTTAGTATATTCGAGAAGTAGATTATAAATATGAGATTCAGTGAATCATCAGAAAAAGATAGAATTGATTCTAGTCAATAGAGTGAACCAGTCATAGTGTATTTTTGTTTCAGCTAGTGTTTTGTTTTTAGTACTTGATCAATCAGTCGTGAAGGTGTGTAAGTAAGTTTATTTTTACGTTAGTGTATTACAGTAAGGGTGGCTGTAAATGTGGCCTATAAATTACTACAGTGTTTAAGCTTGTAAAAACTTTAAAGGAGGAAATAAAGTAATTTGTTATTGTTGTATGGACTGGACATTGAATTATTTTCACCAGATAATTTTAAAAATTCCGCCAATGATAGAAGAACATTACAACCATATACTACAGGCTTGCGTTGGTTAATATGTAACATTATTGTAGCCATGTGTTCATTGGTCTTATGCTATATATGGACCCGTTTGTGCATATATAATTACTTCAATGAAATTGAAATGTAAAAAAGCACATTTTATCAGACAAATAAATAATTTGGTTTAGGTGTTTAGATGCGTATATTTGTTTGTTGTTGAACTGAAATATTTGTAAGCATGTGGTTTTTATTGAAACAGACCTAAAGTTACTAGATAATCTATACCATACCAACTGAGAAGCATGCTGCACCTATTACTTTCATTTATATTCGTAAAGGAATATTTTAAAGTTAAAACAATTGGAATATTCATAGATTTTGTGGCTTAAGTGGTCATAAAATGAAATTATGCTTACTGCATGTTCAAAATGAAAGAAACATGGAGAACCTTTTCTTTCTAGTAGTTTAGTTGAAAAATATGTTTGATTTAATAACTGAACTAGCTCTGGACTTTCATGGTATTATTGTATGTTTTATCTCAATATTACTTCTGAATAAAGTATTTGTGATACAAGAACTTTGTAGTAGCATAGGAATATTTATCTGAAGTATTATGACATAACTTCTTGTTGAATATAACCAAAGATTTATTTGTGAAATAAGTCATAGCTTTACTTATTAATTTTAATAATGTTTAACCTATGTTAGAAAGTAAGTTGGAGTTAGGAACAGACAGGCTATGAAGCCCTTTATATTAGAAGATTTAGTTGGCTTAATTTCAGTAGACAATTTAAAGTGTTGGTTTGTTGCTTTACCTCTTGTTACTGGAGCTTTGTCTTTTAGGTAACCAGAGAATGGTGAAAAACTCATGTGTATGTGAGATGACTGCACTTGCTAATTAGTAAGCTCATTGGTTAATATAGCTGTGTGAACAGTCCCATAAACTTATTGTATATTGAACATTCACCACTGCTTGGAACAAACATGCTCTTGCAACAGTGTGGTGATTACATTCATCATTGATACTTTGAGATGTAGCTCGTATGCCACATCATATATCAACTATTTTTTACGTTGCTTTACATTTTACTCTTGTTTTATAAAGCCAGGATACTTCACCAACAGTCATCTTGATCTGCTCCCAGTAAATCAACACGTTAGCCAAGAAACTGTGATGGAGGGTGATATCCTACTGACCCCATCTTCAATTTTGCAGATCCTTCCATCACTCCAGGCTCTACGATGGTGCAAGAGACCATGTGGATTGAGGGGTAACAAGTAGTATTAAGCCTGTTGCCAGTGTCAACAGCAACTATGATCTTGATAGTCACAGATATATCTTCTACAGCTGTAACAGTGATTCCAATGCTGACTACCACCCAGATATCAGTCTTTGGCTGCAGAAGGACTCTCCAACAGCACGTCTGCTAAGACCCATAAGTGTTTGAAGGAGAGGTGAACCACAACAGCAGTACACTAGTTGGAGATCATCCTATACATACAGATGGATAACATATCACTAACTCAAGAAGATTTTTTCAGCAAAGGGTAAAAGCCCATTTAGTCAACCTTTACATGAAGCCCATGGGACTATCAACAACATATATGAGATGGCTAACATGTTGCTGACAACTTCCTCAAAAACTATACACGAACCTCATGGTGGGAGAAGTGAAGTTGTGGCCACAACATTGTAAGGTCCAGGCCACAGAGTGAATGATAGCTGAGTTTCCTTGACCAGTAATGAGGAAGAGGCAGGTTGTGAAACCACCAAGACCTATCAATTGAAACAGGAGGTAGCACGCCTTAAGATTTATATTCAAAGGGCTAGAGAAGCCGCTAAAAGACATTGATCTACAAAAGAACTTGATAGCATTTGGTCTTCCCCCCTCGAGTCACATTGTAAATTTTGTATAAATGGAATGTTTTTTCTAGGTATCTCTGTACTTTCTTTCTTTCTTTCTTTTGTGTTTGGTTTAGCTTTGATTCTGTTGAGTTTAAACCATGGCGTATTGTAGTTAGTTTGTATCATATTCAGTTGACTTATTCTGTATTTAATTTTATACTGAGTTTGTTTAGTATATGCCTCTGTTTTGAATTATATTTTGTTCGCGCCATGTTTTTAATTCCACTCACTCTATCTTCCATGTGTATTTATCTTCGATCTTATTTTGCGATGTAGTTAAATGAGTTCATGTATGTTTTAGTTTAGTAACTGGCCATAATTTTTTTGTATTTTTCATTAATTTCGGTTTTGTACTCCATTCTAATTTATTGACTTTATTTAACCCATATTTTCGTTTTATTTCATAACATTCTTACTTTCTGTATTTGATTTATAAGTTGAATTTAGTTTTATATTCCATTTTAACTTGGTATTCAAATATATTTATTTTATGATTTCAGTTGATACCATTATTACGTAATTTATTATTTCGTATATCCTCTTGTCCAATATTGTAATAACTAACATAGTTACTGTGTCATCCCCTTCTGGAGTGAGGCTATATTCATTTTGAGGGGTAGTATAGAGACTTGTACAAGTTAATATGAGTTGGAAGTTTATCCTCTTTGGATATGTATAATAGGAAAGATCGTTGATGTAAGTAGTCCAGAAACGGTGAGATACCCCCCCCCCCAATGCCTTAGGTTGAATTACACTGTAGTGTCATTATTACTCTGATTCTTTTGTTTCATGCAGATGTGCTTTACTCCAGCTCCAGCAGCCAGAGAGTACAATGCCAAATGAAAATGCTGTCTAACATAAGTAAAACACCTCAATAATACACCGAGTGATTTCTGTAACATTAGATTTTTTTAAAACTCAAGTTGCTTTTATTTTCTTTTGCCTTCTGTGTTCATTTTATTCTCCGTATAACTTTTCCAGAACTCACTGTATTAAACATACTTGGTACTTTAATGTCAGACTCCAGACTACCCGAATACCACAAACAGTGATACTGTTGGGTATCTGCTCGTTTGCTAATTTCCGAGGAAATTCAGCGATACAAGTCCTTTCTTAATTAAAAATACTTTATTCTTTCTGGATACAACTTTGTAATACACAAAATTTCCACAGTCACTTT
>NW_013665968.1:396810-403334 GCF_000517525.1 Limulus polyphemus | reverse complement strand
GACTCAATTATCTATATCCTCAATCTATCTGTCGCTGGCTTTATTTGCTGGGCTTATATACTAAAAAAGATGGCGCCTGGCAAACCCTCGGACATTCGCGAGGTTCCTCGATAAATCATGATCCTTTCAGAAACTCCAGCGCGCATGCTCCCAGCGTCGCGTGACTTCCGCTGTCGTAACAATACTTTACTTTTCCCTTCAAGTTCATTTGCTTTCCATTTGTTAATAGTATTTACTTTAATTTTGCTATTTTAACCTGGAAGATATATAAATAGTAATTAGTTACATTCGCCAAACATCTTAATTTCTTCTTTTCTGCTTTTGTTGTCACACTGATATTCCACCCAACGAAATCTTGATGTGGGCGGACAGTTTACTTGCATGCTGTTATTCCTCTAAAGAAGAAATAGCTAAAATCTTCCTCAGATTTGCATTGATGACCATCATGTAAAATTGCCCACAGAACTGGCGTAGTGTTTGTTTTATGCTGTCCTGTTTGTACAAGGAACTGACCATTAAACAGGGAGAAACGTTTGATCAACACATACTTTCAGATGCTGTTATACTTGTATTGAGAATAAGTATTTTTCTTCCAAGTGAAACTTCTAGGTGTCAATCTCTTACAATTGTTGTTAAATTCGACTTATTTCACTTTTTTCATTCAAATCATTTTATATTCCTTTTATTGTGAACTTGTAACTTATCTGTTGGTTTAAACGTATATTTGAATATGTTACTGCTCTTTAGCCCTGTATACGACTATTATACATGGTCAATGGTTTTATAACATGTTCTGTTGTCATTTACGAAATTTAAAAAGCGTTTCCTTTATTTTCTGAAGGTTTCTTTCTGTACTTTCAGCTAATTAGAGATGATAGTGAATGGTCAGCTTCTTTAATAGTTTGACATCGCTATGCAAGCAGGTATTCATCAACGCTTGGCTCTTAAACTGCGTGGAATTTTATTGTTACACAAACTTAAATGAATGATGTAATTGAAAACCACAAAGACACTTGTGTCAGATATAGTACAGCATTTTTTGAAGTTATCTATTGTTGTTAACAATTACTAATTAGCTTTGCTATCTTGGGAAGCAAGCTGGCAATATCCACCACACAGGTAAAACAATTTTCTATTGCCTAATTATGCTTACTTATGCCAGTAATATTTACACTAGCATCTGTTCTAGATTTTAGTGAACAAAGTGTTGTCTTCAGACCGATTGAAACACGAGATGATCCCCAATGTCCTCTTCCTCTGGTTTTAAAGATCGCTCTCAAAACTTCTGTTCTTAAATTACTAGAGACTACCAGAATAATTTTAGGTTCGTTTTAGATATGCTAGAGATACAACATTCCCTTCTGCATTTTCAAGACGTTTTATCACTTTCAATTATTGCAAGAATATTTTGTTTCCCCACAGTTAACGACATTTGCTCATCTCCTTTGGCAGTAGTAATCCATTATCTGTCTTCACCATTTATCTGCCATCGATTTTTTGTGTTTGTAGAGTGAAGAATTATGTTATGTCCACCACACTCCACTTTTTTAGGCTTGACAAAACATCTAAACAGTGATTAACTTAACATGAATTTACTGATTGTTAAATGCTACACTAAAATGTATTTATTTTTTCTCAGTGTTAAATGGCAAATGCTTAATTAAGTAACTTTATCTTCTAGATTCTGAACGCTTTCCATGCTACAGAATGACGTATGGACAACTAAAATTTGGGCAATAGAATTAATGATAAATGGTTTACAAATGTTACTTGTGGTGAAATAAATTCATTTATTTGTTTGCTTTTGAATTTCGCGCAAAGCTACACGAGGGTTATCTGCGCTAGCTGTCCCTAATTTAGCAGTGTAACACTAGAGGGAAGGCAACTAGTCATCACCACCCACCGCCAACTCTTGGGATACTCTTTTACCAACGAATAGTGGGATTGACTGTCACATTTTAACGCCCCCACGGCTGAAAGGGCGAGAATGTTTGGTGGGATGGGGATTCGAACCCGCGAAAAATTCATTTATATGCATTTGAATGTATAAGTAACGAAAGTTTTTATTCCTAATAAACTTATAACATCAGCAAGTTAATATAAGTGTTGCTGCCACCAATGACAATGATGAATACCTCATACTAACAAGTACAGAAAATTGGTAAAAGCCTTGAACAAACTGAAGGTAATATTTACATTTTGCAGCCCGTACGAAATGGGCGTCTTTTCTGATTAAACTGTATGATATTTCAAGATCCAGGACAAGTAGAACATAAAGTGTGATGGCGAGCAAAAAATAAAAAACTTTATTCGTTTTTTTTGGGGGGGAGGCGCAATCGCGCTCGTGATTTGTTGTTTAGGGGCCATACTTATTGCTTGAATTGGAATTTCATGTTTGTGGAACTACTATTCTAGTTTCAATGCCACACAAATCGCCGTACGAAAGAAGGTAGGACGGGGTATCATGCTATTTTGTATTTACAGATACTTTTTTTTTCTTCAAAAGCCTCAACTTTCTTCTCATTATATTACTGTTAAACATCACATGGTAAAGTTAACATTATATTGTGGATATTTTTGTGAAGAATATGACAGCAAAGGATGAAACAGCACGTTGTACAGCGAATATTTGCCATTATTAGATAAAAGCAATCACAGCAAGTCATATACAATAATACTACTAGCGGTTAAACACTGAACTATGACAACAATCGATAAAAAAATATATGACAAAAATTGGTAACATTGAAAAATTCTTCACTCAGCACTTATAAACTTCTCATAAGAGTTAAATAACCTTAGGTTCATACAATTATTAATACAAATTTCTAAGTGAAAACAAAGAGGGGCGTATAATAGGTCTTGCATGTGACATCACAAACCTTACCGTTTTATTCAACGCCGCCATATTGGATGTCAAACTTTTCCTTATAGCAATCCATATCAATACAAGATTCGATATAAAGCTTTAGATGCTGTCAATGGCGTAAACATCGCCTTTGGCAAAATATGTGAATCCGAAACTCTCCATATATCCTTCTTCATGCATATTTCTGTTTACTTTTTTTTGTGTGTGTGTGTGACTGGCATGCTAGATATTCTGTAACCAGCGAGGTCATAAACCCACATACAGTTTCATCCATAAACAGTTTAGAAAAATGAGTTTAAAAAGTGGCGTGATTCATGTGGACCTCTTGGTAATTAATTCTGTAGTTAAATATCATCAATTAAAATTTTTTTAAAGCTGGGAACATGTGTATGCACAATAATTAAATATATTGTCACTAGGTATCCTTATAATTTTTTCTGCTATTGAACCAAATAGTTAACTTAGGTAATAATTATTCTGGTGTATTTTCAGATATCTGATAAGCTCTTTGACAAATGTGTAGAGGTAAGAGTACTGTGCATTGAACCTTACTTATCATTATTATGTTTGGTAAGATAAAATTATTTCTTGTACATTATGGACAGAAGAAACAAATAAGGAAATCACCCAAAAAGTTAAGAGACTTAATTCTTTACAAATAAGACAGATACATCAGGTACGCCATACTAATATATCTTGTTTTTAATAATTTATCTTTTGTAGACATATAATTGACTCATTGTTGTATTAAATCTTATTGCGTAGCACAAAAAAAAATTCTCTTATAAATACACAATATTATAAATTAAAAGACATTTTAAAAACATTATACAAGTTTTGTATATTAGTAAACTTTAAAAGGCTGCTACTTGTGGTACCATACAGATTTCAATATGATTATACAAATTCATAAGGCACTTAATACTTTAATCTCACCATCAAAGTATAGGCAGGATATGTTTTAGTCATAAATGTAAGCTTAAACACCTGAAAAACATAAAAAGATAATGATAAGTAAGAGTGAACAAATCATTGTTTCTTTGTTCACAGGAATGTGAGACCCAATGTAAAATACACAGGAGGAAAAAGAAGAAAATTATGATACTTTTTTTTCTATATCAAATATACAAAGAGTAACATCTGTTGAATTGTAAATAAAATCCCTTAACCTCTTGTGCATTTTTTTATTCTTACAGAAAAACCAAATATTTAGTCATGCAGGGTACACAAACACTGATATTTTAATATTTCTAACCACTTTTATTAAATTATTTGTGCTTTTTGATCAGTAAATTTTATTGTAAGTTTAAAATACTGCTTATTTTGGTTGTTTCCTCTTTCTCATAGAAGCTAAATTGTTTTAATTCTCCCAGATTTTCATTTTTGTATTGATATAATTGATATGAGAATAACTTCAGTCAGTAGTACAAATTATCTTAAAATTCACAAACCTTATATTTAATGTATGTGTACATTTTATTTTGAATAATGTTTAAAATGAATGCATAGACTCATTGTAATGCAATTTTACAATAAAATCTCTCTTCATAAGATAATGAGTTAACAAAAGCCATATTATCATTTAACCCTTTGAGTGTGTAATTAAATTTCAGGTGGTTTCTTAAAAAGTGTCAATTATCCAATGAAATTTGGTATTTGACTATTTTTAGTACTTTTTTAATATCAAAATCCACTAATTGTGCTTTTGCTCAGTGATGTTATGCACGCACGGTACTAAGGCAGTAAATTCAAGGACGTGCGAGTATCACACTATGAAGAAAAGTTTTTGTGACACTGTGGGATAAATCCACTTGTTGCACCAAACGGTATTAATGTCAAGATGGATAAATCCAATTATAGAATTCAAAAGGTTAAAGTAAGGTTGATGACACCTGTAACTGGAAGAAAGTGCATTTGTGTGTGTATCTGCAGTTCAAAGAACAAGGTAATGAAGGCCCAGAAACCATAGAAATAAAAACAAAACTGGTTCATAGTAGTGATAATAAAAAAACAGCACTTTCTTGTATTCATTTGTGAAAAAGACAGACTATATTGCTTTAATGATAATGTTTAGAATTGTTTCTGCCCCTTCAGATTATGAATTTTATAGTTAAACTTAAAATATCAACAAAAACAAGTAACTTCATGCAGTAGGAAGTACAAAAGTTGTGGATAGAAATCTTCCAATTTCTTATTTAAACAAATCCTTAGTTCATTTAACCACAAATTTAAAACTGGGACCATTGTTTGTAGTATTAATGTATCACTAATTATACTATTATTATGGTCCAGTAGAAAGTGTAGCTTTACACAGGCAGTAAACGAAAGTTATATATTGTTAAAACTTTCAGAAATAAAGAAAATGTTAAAGTTAAAATTAAGTAGATGCATTATGTACTCAGTAATCCATGAAAACTTAAAATTGCACTGCCCTAAAATTAGGACATCTCCACTGCATAAATTCACATAAAATACTGTACTACTGTATTCCCTGTCAGTAATACAGAAGTTCCAAACTACTGATGCTGATATAATCAGATGTGAAAGTATAATAAATTGATTTAAAAATAACAAAATTTAAAACTGCTTTTATTGCATAATAAAAATGGAATTACAGCTCAACATAAACGTGTTGACTACAATAACTTGATGAAAATCAATTATTTTATTTAATAGTACATGTAATGGTATAATCATTCCATTATCAAGGTTAAATGAGCATCAGCACAAAGTGAAAGCAATATAGTAAATTTAATTGAGAAGAATTTCAAAATTTTCTATAAATTCTTTACTTTGTGTCTTTGGAAAGTCTTCACAAGAGATCATCAAACGTCTTTCCCACATATCCAACATCAGCCTTATTGGCATTAATATATTGAATGTACATCCTAAAAACAAAAAAGATGATCTGAATTAATTACAGTTTCTTTACAATAAAACAACACTGAGATAACTGAACAAAGAGACAGAATGAACTGCTGGGACACTAAAAATCCCTGATAATCTGGCAGTTCACTGGAAAAAAAGCACAGGAAATTTTTCTATAACTTTAATTTGGTGCCAAATTTCCTATTAAAGGCTTATAACATGGATGAATGGGTTATTACATTTCTCTTTTAAAATTCAGTTCATGTAATTTTATGATCATATAGGTCAATACTTTAAAACAAATAATAAATGTAATAAACAATGGATTATAAATTAAACATTTTACACAAAGTATTTTTGTTTAATTTATGAACTATATGAATAGTATTAATGCATAATTATAAGCTAAACAGCATTATGCATAGCAACACTACTACTGCTTTCTACAGATTATGCATCTTCTGCAAAATAAAACATTGTTTTTCTATGATATTCATATGAACTTGCAGCATTGAAAATGCAGGGTTTCATTGTAATGTACTTTTCTAAGAAACAATTAAAAATGGTTTTGTTGAATATTTCAATTATTGATTTTTGTTATCCTACATTCTTTCACATCTTTCCAATAAAATTTTATTATATAAAACTATGTATTTTATTTTTGTTTCGATTTGAAAACTTTGTTACCACACCTAAATGATAAACTAGCCAACTGTAATTGTTAATCAGAATATCTCATCTAATATATGGAAAAAGTTTTAAACTCATTTTATACATACATACATAC
>NW_013665968.1:395395-396800 GCF_000517525.1 Limulus polyphemus | reverse complement strand
TATATATATATATATTTTTTTTTTTTTTCTTTTTTTTTTCTCACACTTCTCTCCTCTTTGTTCATTCAAGCGTCTAATTGGGCTGATAAGGCCTAATGTAAACTTGGCCTAACAAACAGCGGCATTGTTGCTGAAATGAAACTTAAGTTTAAAATGATCTAACCAATCCTACTTAACCTTGTTCCACAAAAAATGTTCCTATTGTACTGCTACATCATTAATCAAATGCAGTATAGAATGATAAAGCATGTTTTTTTGTAAGCTTATTAAAAACAAAACAAGGACTATAATTGTGACAGAGTTCTTCACAAACATCTTTCTTTCCAGAAACATATCACCAAGCTAAGCTTTTATCACTTTGTTCCAATCTTTATACAAGTCTCCACCACAATGCAAGACACACTGGCTTATATGTTTGAAAAGAACAGAAAAAGAGCTTTCATTACATTTCTAGATCAGAAGCCTATGACTTCTTAAAGCTGAGATACATGGTAATTACACCAAACTATGACAACAGAGGTTAAAAGTAGTGACAGGTTAAAGTCATTAAAACTACATTTGTACTGAAGTTAAAAGGTTCAAATAAGAGCTATCTTTTTGAAAACTATCTTGACTTTCCTCTGACGGGGTTAGGAGAGTCACATTAGTCTCAGAAAAAATCTGTGGAATTTACAGACACTAAATGTTTTCATTTGGAGCACTCTGAAATCAACCCCAAATCAAAATTTGAGATTTAAAAAAAAAACAAGTTTGAATTAAGTAAATGAAACTTTTTTTCATTCAATAAATTTTAACCAATAAATATTTCTTTTAAACATGTGGAAGAATGACTACAAGTGTATTTTCTATGAATCTATTAATTCTGTGGCACAATTTTAGGCTTACCATACATTATTCCAGCAAGACAGCCAACTTGTCTAATTTCTTTGTAAATATTTCCCAACATAACTTTTTTATTCAACTTTATGAAATACTTTTGTAATTTTCTTTCTCTTTGAGTGTGGCATCTTCAAGTAACTCAGTGTTTATAGTATTCTCAAATGTTTGATTTATGTTGTGAATGTCACATTTATTTGAAGTGACTTTCTTTTATCTGGTTTTATTATATTCTTTAGAAGTTTAATAAGATATTTATATCTTTATGAAAATACGTTATGAGTTCTTTCCAAAGCTACTGATATGAGTTCTCACTGTGTCAAGGGTCTCCTCAGTTAGAAGAGGATATGGAACAATCCTTTAAATATCTGAATAAAGATTAAAAGTAAGATAGATGTCAAATTACATACAGGTCCAAAATCAAGATCAGTAGGATTGTTTGTTTGTTTGTTTTTGAATTTCGCGCAAAGCTACACGAAGGCTATCAGTGCTAGCCGTCCCTAATTTATCAGTGTAAGACTAGAAGGAA
>NW_013665968.1:390910-395374 GCF_000517525.1 Limulus polyphemus | reverse complement strand
ACGAGTATGTTTGGTGGGACTGGGATTCGAACCCACGACCCTCTGATTGCGAGTCGAGCACCCTAACCACCTGGCCATGCCGAGCTGGAGGTCAGTAGGAAGAAGCAAAGATAAAACATCGTGGTGTTTGTTCACGAACAAATTGCCATGTTAGACAGAATGGAGTTGATTAGTCTAACACTGTAATAATTGTTACAATTATTAAATTATTTTCTTTGAATAATGAAATCTAGCTTAGAAATATTTTTCAAAGTAGTTGGGAAGTCTTTTAATTGCTTATTCAAATAAATTGATGACTTAAGTTTGACCAATTTCACCTGTCAAGAAATGTATTGGTATTTTATATGATTTTAAGTAACATTTTTTAAATGTTAAAAAAATTTATACATGGAAAATCCTACAGGAACTTGAGTATAATTTTAAAAACTAATAAAGTTTCTCTCCCATATCTTTAAGTTATAGTCTAAACAAAAGATTTACTTTTTAAGAATCTAAATGAGAGCAAAAAATTTCAGACTTAAAATTTTACTAAAAATATATATACTTACATACTTACTATAAGGCATAATATAAAATATCAAATTAACCTTAAAAATATTATATACCTTCTTTTTATCCAACAGATTTTATTTTTTGGCAGAAAGTTTACAGCAGAAGGACATGTTAACCACAATGTACATACCCAGTCTGCTAATAAACTAAAAATAGCCAGTTACAATAGTTTTAACATGGTGACAAACAAACTGAAGTACTTATTTCATGCAGACTTTGGATAGCCTTAAAATGTTTACATGTATATTTATAGTTTTGACATTGAATCCTTTCATACAAACAATTCCTTGAAAAATTTCTATTATGTGTTTATCTTTGATATACATGTAGGAGACTAATGTGATAAATTTTCAAATTGTATTTGTATTTTATAATTTTAAGTAAGATCTGGTTGCACTTGTGTGTGTTACAAATTACACTTGATTCCTCATAGACAGTGTCACAGAATAAAGGAATAAAAATGTCAACCTTATATAACTAGCAAGAATATATCTTTATTTAGGTATATCCAGGTGATTTTTCTAAATTTTTTGTAGGAATTCTGCATAAAATTACTGACATCTTTCTAAATAAACTAGATAGGGACAGGTCATAAGCTTATACTAATCCTCTAGATCAGTGGTTTCCAAACTGTGGGGTACACCCACCCCCCCTGTGGGAGTGTGGCCTTTTGCCAGGAGAACCCAATAATAACAATGAAAGAAGCAGAAAAAACAAAGATGAGATAGACTAGGCTAATGAAATTAAAAATAATAACAAATAAAATTCAATCCCACCAGTAGACCAGTTGACAACCCTGTTTGGTAGTACTCCTTGTTACTAGGCTAGGGTATGGGTATTGTCCATGAGGAGGAGAGCCCTGAAAAAAGTAATGCTGAGTTGGGGGGCACCACTACATAAAGTTTGGAAACCACTACAACTGTTATATAAGGATATACATGTACATATGCTTGGATATGTTTCTTTGTCATGCTCCCTGGAGTGAGGGCATATTCATTTCAATGGGTGATACAGAGATTTGTGCAAGTTAGTATGAGTTTTATTTTCCTTTTATACATATATTAAAATAACTGTTGAAATAGGTCACCGAGTAAAGTGAGATATTACACTAAGACCTTGGTTTAAGTTGAAAATGTGATATCAAAATGATTCTTGCCTCTGTCTTTTTCTCATGTAGACAATTTGATATCCTACACTAGCAGCCATAGAACCTATAAAATGAACATTGAAGCAAGCAAGTATTGTTAAAGATCACAGCTTATTTCTTTCTGTCAGAGAATAAAAACTGTTTAATTTGTTCATTAAAGCTTGCTTGTTTTCCATTAGCTGACAGTGTCCGAGATCATTCTCTGCACAACATTTTTGAAAAATGATGTATTGTAGGTACTTACAAGTTTCTGGAAGAAATCAATGTATCTGAATATCACAACAACATTTGGGGCAAGTGTGAATGATTTAAAAAAAACAATATACTTACTTGTCACTTGTAATACCCAAAGTTTTTTCTATATGTTTATACAAAGCTGCAGAATGCTTCTTGTTCTCCTGTTTTCCTAGGGCTCCAATACTCATTAGTGTTGCTGAAGCACAGGGTTCATTCCCTCCTCCAAACGATATTAACTGATCAGGATTCACATGAACAATGACATACTAAGAAGTTAAAAAGAAAAAAGAAATATGGAAAGTTTTAAATACACCAATGAACATAAAATTTCAACATGTTTGAATTTTAATAAGAAATTAAGTTTAGGTTTCTTATGGTTTTAAGTTCCTATTGAAATCTAGTAACTTTGTATAAACATTATGATAAATTTACTGCCACAAATACCATAGTCAAGGTTACAAAACTTCAGATACCAGAATAATCAGACTTAATCATTATAGTCATGCCAAGCATAATCTGAGTGACAAATCTTAGTAGTATAACTTAGGGACAAACCAAAATAATAACTTGTCTTACAATACCATGCTGAAACCATATCTCAGTCAGTTGCACCATGCAACACACAAGTAAACTTTAATGTGTCAGTCCTGCACATGTTTAGCTGTAAAAGTGTTTATAACTAAACCTACAGCAAACATCTCAAAATGTTCTTGATTAAGTACAGCATAAGGTTATAATAAATAATTTATTCTACACTTAGAATAATTACAACATTAATATCAGGATTCATATGAGTATTTATTAGAGATTTCACAAGTTGAACATGATTAAACTCACAATCTGAAAATGCCAGGCCTAGTTTTTACAAATGACAACTGAACTCTAAACGTTTGACTCCACAATAGAGATGGGCAACTAACTTGATTAATCAATATAATCAATCATATATGAGCAGCAATTACATTGACCAGTGTCATATGAAATAATCAGTTAACTGAAATTAGAATTAAATCACCTGATTTTATGGAAAAAATTAAAATAGTGTCACAACTGACAAAAATAATCAAATATTCAAAATTAATGTTTCCAGATATTACCATTTTCAATTATTCCAACTATCCAAGTCTTATGTAAGAATATAAGTTGAATGTAATTGATTAATGAGCCTAAAAATTAATCAATTAGCAAATTTCACTAATCATCCAGATCTATTCAACAATATAATCTTGATGCAAGAAGTGAGAAAAATAATCAAAAAAGAAAAACCTCATTTCATAAAATACCAGGAAATCTACTTAATAATGCAATACTTAAAAATCCTCTGATTAATAATAATTTATAACATATACAAGTCCAAACTGAATTTTAAGCAATATCCTATCTACAACTTCACATTCTCAAGTGTCTGACTTGATGCAGTCTTCAGTTGTCCACGGTTTGTATCCTTTTTTATATACAAAAATTATGTACCTTTCCAAACATTTCAACATCAAACTCTTTTTACCAGGAATTTTTTAACAGTATGTTATATAAATCACAGTGTTAACTATACAAGTACTACCACAACAGTATGAAACATTTTGTGTAAGTGTGAATGAAAGAAAAAAAACAACACCATAATTGTCACCTGTAATACCCAAAGTTTTCGTGATACATTTATACAATGCAAACATGTAATTAAACTCCCAATCTGAAAATGCTATGCCTGGACTTTTGAAAATGACACAACTGAACTCCAAGCTTCTAGCTATAACCAATCTACAATTCCACATTCTCAAGTATCTGGCTTATACAGTCTTCAGTTCTCCATGTTCATACCATTTCCTATGTACAAAAATTAAGCACTTTTCTAAAGTAATAACAAGCATCATTTGAGCGAAAAATTTTAGTATTATTACTTAGAAACAAACCAAAACATAGCTTGTGTCATAGTACTATGCTCAAACCATATTGCCCAAACTTTTAAGTAAGTTAGCATCATGCATAAACAAGTTAGATGAGCTTGTCAAATGGGTTTCTAATAGAAAATAATCACTGCAACTACAGAATTTATGTTGGTCAAGTGCTGAAAAGTATTTGTATTGTTTTTCAAAGCTGTGCTTGAACTGAAACTAAGTTTTTAGTTTTTCATTACTTTAAAACATATAAGTGTCAGTTCAACAGATAATAATGAAGACTGTGGATTACTCAACAGAGGATATTGTATACAAAAGTTTAAAAAATAACCAAAGCCATTAGATGTCTTTATTATTCCAAATGTGGCCTAACAAGTGACCTCTACGTTGAAATTATAACCTCTTTAGACTTGTAGACTATTGTGTAGATACAACCTAAAATCCTATTTGCCCTACCACTAGCAACAGCACATTGCTTGGATGGCTATAGAGACTGATCGACTATTACATAAGATCCCTTTCCTTCATAACACTGTTAAGGTTATTCCTGTCCAAATTATGATAACCCATATGCATTATCTTGCATTTATTAGTTAAAACCCATTTGCCATTTATTTGTCCAACTTACTAAAT